>NW_010398137.1:10669-31760 GCF_000710305.1 Buceros rhinoceros silvestris | reverse complement strand
CCCTACACAACCTTATGAGAAAAGCTTTTGTAAAAAGCATTTGGTCACCTTCTACAGATATTTTTTAATTTGATGAGGATGAAGGCGACCAAGCATATGACCAGATCTTTCTCAAGCAACTCCATCATTCATCCATTTCAGCAGAAATAAATAAAAGAATGTGATCTCAGTAGCAAAGTGTTCATTTCCTTTCTTTAATTAAAGGAAAACAGTGGCAACCTACTACATTGCTGGAAATCTGGCCTCAACACCATCCATTTAGAAATACCATGCAGGTGCAGCTAACTGACAAAAGACAGGCTCAAGAAGAATGGACAAATGTACAGGAAAATCCCCCTCGAGGAGGAGGATTTCTTAACGCACAAAGCAGAAATACACCTTACGATACAACAACATACCAGAGGAAGAACTTTACTTGCTTTTTATCTACTGAGTAAAAACCATGGAAGATACAGCTCTTCCTAATAAGCCTTTCAGTAAGACAAGCATCCAAAACACACATTTCCCTTAGCTGCAATGCTTTTACAACACAATTTCATCACAGAGCTTCCCAGATGTGTACTCTGCAGAAATGCACATTGATACACCACCACCAAATCACTCAAAACTAACAGAGTAAAGCTGGAAAGAATTTCATGGGGAAAAAAAGGTAAAGCATATCAATACATGAGTGAAAGCATTAGAGAAGTAATGCCCATTCTATTTCACAGGGTATTTAGCAGTCAGTAGTGATAACTTTTGTCCACAAGAACACTTCACGCCTTCATGAGACACAAACTACCTGTACTCCTCTGGTTTTAGAACTCATTTGCTAACCTCAACTCATGTTCTTGAAGAACATGATGATAGAAAGACTCTTCCCCTCATTCCTTTTCTCTTCCCCTTTAGGAAGGGGGTTAATAGAGAGCATCTGTCATCTGTCTAGTGGCAGCCCAGCCTTAACCCATTACAGATTTACTGGCGCCCAGTGTGGGGCACAATCAGATTTCCCAAACAGTTTGAATTCCAGCTGACTCACTTCAGAAAGTACCAGACTTTTTTATCTGAGAATCTTTAAGGGTTGGACATTAAAACCATCTGCTTACATCATGTCAGTGCTGAGAGCAGTATTGTATCTTTAGAATTTGCTTCAGAGTTAAGGGTCGCAGTGTCATCTGCCGTATGTGTGTTACTGTTTACTCGTCCTTAGTGTTGATTTGACAGCTATTCGTTCCCGGCGCTGGGTGAACGCCACTGCTTTGTTGTGGTGTTGATCGCTGATATACGCTGCGTTAGGTTGGGCAGTGACTGCAACTGTGTACTACAGGAACCACATACTAGATCCTGACACTACGTACACTTTTGTTCCTAACTTGGGAAGTTATACTTCTCCCCATCACGCCAGTCTATGCTGGGATTCCATGTGATTATGAGGGTTGCAGATACGGTTATCACAATCAAGATATCACATTACTATCATCATTGCACCACCACCGTGGGACACAGGATGGAGCAGTGACCTTGGTCTGCATAGCAGCGAGTGTCAGCCAGATCCTTTCTGCACCCCAAGCCCTGGCAGTGACTGTGACCATCCAGCGTTATCACTGCTGGGAGCAGACACTGTCTGCAGAAATGTGCCGTTACCTTCAGACAGCGCTGTTAGACAGAAGAGACCGAGCTGAAGAGTTAACATCACTGAACAGAATGAGTGCTGTTCCAACTCCAAACAGGACATAAAGCTACCAGTCTTCAAACTCAAACTTCTGAGCCTTTAATTATCTGTTGAGTTCCATTAACTAATAGAACTAAATTTAAAAAAACCAAATCCACAAACCAACTTATTTTTTCTATCTGAT
This sequence comes from Buceros rhinoceros silvestris, assembly GCF_000710305.1. Lineage (NCBI taxonomy): Eukaryota > Metazoa > Chordata > Aves > Bucerotiformes > Bucerotidae > Buceros > Buceros rhinoceros. The sequence goes on along the minus strand of NW_010398137.1, from coordinate 29,925 downwards.
TTGAGTCACAAATATACAAATACATCTCAAAGATAAAGGAGAAAGCAATTTAGAAATGAGAAAAATTTCTAATCTCAGAGGAAAAGAAATAAATGGAGAGCAATTTCAAGGCTGTAAGTGTGAATGCAGCTGTGGAAGCTCTATTAATCTTAAATGAAACTGCATGCATGGCTAAATGTACACAGCATTGAAAATTTACCCAGAAATATCTGCTGTAGTGAGGCCAGAAATATATTTGTCAAAGATGATTCCTCTTTTGTGCTACCTCAGTTGGGAAAGGAAGAGGGTTATTTGAGGTTACTGATTTTCTTTTTAGTTTTGCACTATACATTTGCAACCGACAGACAGTTGTTTTGTCCATCCAACTGAATATTTTTCCCCCTCTAGAATTAGAGGTTATTGCAGGATGGTCAAATAAGAAAAATGAAGGGGAAAAAGAAACAATTATACCACAGGGAAAAATACACACAGCATGTCCCATGTAATGGAAGCTATCATAAATACAAAATCATATGGAAAATGAAAATTGTCTTCTACTACACAGTAAAACCTGGAGAACAGGAGTGAACACAGATAACAGCTTTCAACATAATCAGCTCTCAACCTCAGTGCTATTCTGCAAGTAAATTACTCTGAGCCATGAGAAAATTATAAATGACAAAAGGAAGTATTTATAGTTCACATAGTGCACTTCTCAGAAGTCATCGTCAGCCAGGCAGGCAGGCACTGAAGAAACCACAAATGCAATATTCATTTACAGGGTTCATCATTGTTTTCTGTCCCTCTGCACATGAGCAACGCTTGGCCATTTAGGTTTCACGTCCCTGAAGTGACAGCCTCAAAGAAGGCTTGCAGCATTAACTGCTCACTTCTGGTAACAGCTTCCATTAGCGCAGCATTAGTGATGCTGTCTGAGGCACTATCGATTTCTTAAAAGGAACTGAGTGCTCCTGTCAACAAATCTATCATTTTATTCAATATTCAGCATTGTTCAGCAAAGCTAAGCCTGCTTCCTCTCTCGCGTTCTCAACATCAAAACTAACCTGGAAGATACAGCTAGGACACACCATAATACCACACCCAGCAGAGCAGATGAGAGATTTCGAGAATGAGTTCTCAGCCCCTACCGACAAAGCAATCTAAGAGCCGAATGAGAATTTTGACAAAATTACCTAATTTCCCCTGGTACACACGATGGTCAATGATTCTCCCTTGGACCCGTGCCATAATCAATCTTCCCCTTGGCTTCAGCAGACCCAGAAAATGAGGCTTCCTCTATATTCCGCTCCAAGTACCATTCTTTAACTACACCTTTTCTAACAGACAAACAGCACTGTTCCCTTTTCATACAAAAGGAAAAAAAAAAAAAAAAAGAACAGGCAGAAGAGGGAATCGGTATGGTGTGTCATGGCTTAGTTAAGCTGCTCACAGAGAAAACTAACTGGTGAGTGGCAAGAATGCCCCTTCACAGCTATATCTCAGGGCTCAAATGCACGTATTGAGCCCCAGCCATGGTTAGGGTCATGCAGGAACAGCCACGCTGGTGTTTCTGCACTGAAAGAGGAAGTACGACCACAGCAGAGAAAGGCAAGCTGGAAGGAGTTGAGCTGCTGTTGCTATAGGGCAGCTGGTGCCCCATAAGCATCAGCAATGGCACCTCAGCTGGTCCTCCTGACCACCCCCAGCTTGGGGCTACCCCTTCATGTTCCCCTCCTTTTATGGGGAGATACAGCACAAAGGCTTGCAAGCATGACATAAGGTGGGAGAGAAGACAGAAAAGGAAGATGATGGAACACTATTCCTAGAGGGAGAGATTTCCTAACTGCTGAATTAACACCCATTTGAAAGGCTATTAGAGCGGCTATTAGAGGCTAAGAGCTTACATCAAGAGGAGGATACGTGACTAGATACTGTGGGAATCTGACCTATCATTACGTGGATTATTCCAGAATCACAAGCCCCGTGGTGTAGTCAGTGGTCTGACAATACCGACCCTGAGGCACGCTGAATCTCTGCAAGTGCTGCATAGCACAGATAATGTCTCCTGACAGACAAGACCCTCAGCCACGGTGATGAAGACAACAGCCCCCAGTGAACCAGCTGAGAGTGTAACTCATACACTAAGCTGATGTGATAAGGGCCTAGATAAGAACTTTTGGCTAACTGAAAAACCCTCCCCGTGTAATACACTCGAACTGCCCAATAGTCATACCACGTAATCGTATCATTAGTGCCTCAGAGGACACTTGTCATAATACCTTCTGAGGATATTCAGAAAAGTTTTTAATAACACAGATTGCAAGAGGGTGATGAGGCAGAAAAATGTCTCCCACCTTCTACTGATTTAGAATCCGTCAACACACATTTTCTTTCAAATACTTTTCTTTCTCACTTTTAAGTAGCTAATTTCTGAGAAAACTATTTGTTTATTATTGCAGTATTCTCTCTCACTTTTCCCATGTGATTTGACTGCAGAATTTTGTAACTTGAAAAGGATCGTGATGGATCATTTCCCCCTCACCTAAGTGTTTTGTTCTTTTACTCTCTTTGGATGAACCGAAAGAATAATTTTACCATAAAAAATTATTTCCAAACTGCTCAACTAATGCTTTACAGACACACATTCATAAATGTATTTTCCTGTCAGAAATAATTACACAGAAAAGAACCTTTCATTTTTTCCCCCTCTTGTAATAATCCCAGCTGTTAATTGCTTGCTATAAAGAAAAACAAACAGCATTGAATTTATGTGATTAGACATCCTATTTTCAGGAAAGCAAATTTACGGCAGATCGAAAACACTGGAAAAAGAAGTACTCCAGAAGTATTCCTTGGACATAGCATCCTCACCAATGAACCCCAATGGTATTTAGTAAAAGTCAGCTGTTAGCATGAGAGGAGGAACTCATTCTCTGTATCCTTCAAGCTGCTGTTCCTATGCCAAAAAGAAGTTCCCTGTTTGCAAAATTTTTGTCGTATGTGGAGCTGGGTTGATTTTGTTCTTTCTTTATCTCTTTCTGGAGGTCATTCAGTCCTCAAAAGCCACACGAACTGCCTCATTAGCAGTACCTAAAAGAAGACCTCCGTGTGGTAGCACAGACAGAACTTCCCGTGCATCACCTCACAAAATTACAACTACGGTATTTATTTTTTTTTTTACTCTTTTAAGGACAATTAAATATAATCCAGATTTAAAACAAAAATTCTTTCTAAATTTCTTTAAATATCACCACAAAAGAGACAACGCATTTTAAATGATGGCTGGCAAAAATCCAAGCAGAGGCTTGTTCCGTTAACCTCAGCTGCAAAAAAGCAGATAATAAACCAACACATTTTACAGGTCCCATAACAAGTGAATTGTTTCTCCTTTACTAGATTCCACTTTTCTCCCTTACTCTGTCAGATCCATCTTTCAGTCATCTCTTTCAGTCCTGTGCCCAGACTTCCTATTCTGATGCACTCATCAGAGATCAAAGGCAAAGTGACCCATCTTCTTACTATTTCAGTAAATGGTCTGTTTTCTACATCTTCAAGTCATGACACATCAACAAACTATTAAAACGCATCGTTTTTGATGAAGTCAGGAACTCCATCACATTTGAGCCTTCTGGGCTGTAATTACTCTCCCGTTTCTTTTAAGATCTCCACCCCCAAAATAAATCCTAGGACACTGCAAACATTTCTTACACCTGGTAACTGGAAAGCTGAATTACCTGACAACTCATTTCTCCCAGTGCAAACCCTCACCTCACAGAAACACTGTGTATGTCTAGCCGGGACGCAATTTGCTGCCTTTGGTATTTATCACATTTTAGCTCTATGCTAAAGAAAAAAGAAAAAAAACCCTTCAGAATATGTTTAAATGTTAGGACTTGTCTGACATGTTCCACAGTAGCCGGCATTTAAGAAAAGCATTGTAAAGTCATTCATTATTGCATATGATGCAGAGGATGCTTATAAACACCAACCAGCTCTTCTCTGCTATCCGCATTGCCTACTGCAACTGAACACAAAACTCTTTAAAACAAGAAAAGACCAGAGGAAGATACCCAACATCACCACCTGGATTCATTTTACTATGTGTAGTGCTGGTGAAGAAAGCCATATAGTAAAAAATACATTCTGTACGCAATTAGGCAGTGCATAGTTCTCCCTGGCAAGACTCTTCAGAGAAGTCAAATCCTAACACAGAAAATGAAAAAAAAAAAAAAAAGAAAGAAAAAAATTCCTTGTTTACAGTTATTTATACGGAAATAAAGTCCTGTTCTCACACGGGTGGTTAAGCAAGTGGGGAGGGGGGGTGACCTGTCAAAAGCTATAACATACAGTAACATAAATATATCATACAGATGATTCCTAGGTCACTATTTGCATCAGAAAGGTCTCTCTTCACATTCCTGTCACATTTAGTGTAAAAGCAGAGCCCAGAGCCACAGCAACATCAGGATGAAAACTGGGCAACCTGACAAAGCAGCAAACAGTTTTGAATCTCAAGATAAAAAGTTAAGCAAGGGTTTTTTTCCTCCCCTCTGAGCGTTGGAAGATCTGTGCTGAACCTCTTGTAATTTGGGAGCAGACTAAGGCTTCATTTTCCATTCTCCTCACCTAAGGCTGCTACAAGATTATGTGAAAAAAAAATAATAACCAACCACTCTTCACAGTCTGCTAAGAGAGAGCTAGAGTGTGCAAAAGGCGGACACGCAGATTATAACACGGAGAGCACTGACAGCTTCATACCTGCTGTGCCAAACTGACTGCAAAACCTCGGGATGCAATTACTTTATAATGATCCTCTTTTCCAACACTGGAGAAGCTACATCAATGTGCAGATGACACCAAAGAGGAAAAGTTACCTTTGTCTTACAGAACAAGGCAACTTTTTGGATTTCTCTTTCTGCCTGACATGGCAAAGCAAAAGGCCTTGTGAGAGATAAAGCAAGAAACAAACCAGGATGGGAACTGGAAAGAGAGCAAGCAGACATTTCAGCGCCCTTGAACCCTTCCTGTGGGATGCAGCAACCATCCTTAACTGTGTGCCCTTCGTACAAGCACGAACAGCAAGCAGAACGAAGGCAAAGCAGGGGAAGACTTCACCATCAAGTGCGTTTCTGTCGTAACCCCAACCCACCTATCCTCACGTGCTCTGCAAAGAGCCCTAGGGCAAGAAACGAACTCCCCAATCAGCTGAGAAAGTGCTGAAGTTAAGCATAACTGAATCAAAGACACACTAAGACCCGTAAACCAGCATGCGCTCTTCTTGATAAGGTGGAATATATCCTTTTTTTTTGTTTAAACCTTAGTGCAGGAGTGACAACCCACTCTTGTGCTTCTGTGTCCCACCACCTAACCCTTCTCTGTCCCTTCTCTAACCCTTCCCAGTCCTGCCCATCTTCCTTTTTGACGCACAACAGCAGGCAGCCAGCCTCAGTCCATGCAGATGGGAAGAGCTCATCAAGACACCCAAGAGCCAAAAGTTTTGTCTTTTGTCACCTTCTCTCAACAGGAAACTGAAACCCAAAAGCAAATGAATCTCAGCTTGCAAGCTCTGAGCATCTGACTGCAAGGCACCCTGTGTCACGGGCAAGGCATGAAAGCGAGTGTAAGCGGTTGGCAGTGCACAACCGTCGGAAAGCCATGAACTACTGAAGGACACAGCTCCACAGTGTAGCTGAAAGGTGTTTAAATAATTAAATGCAACTATTTATCTCTACATATGACTACCTATTTAAAGAGTGACCTCACTGAGTCCCTGCAGTAGGTACTCATACAAAGACATCTTGGAGAGCGGCAGACATTAGACTTGAAATATTAATTTACGATCCTAGAATAGCAACGGCTCATAGATCAAAAACGCTGAACATCATCGTGTATCCAGCTCATAAAAGACGCTTCCTTTTCTAGCTTATGATGCATCTTTCATACCTCTCACCTACACACAACATACTTTTTAATGCCTGTATTTCTATAAAAACACATACACATACACAGTTTATATATAAAGAAGTAGGAAAGATGTCAAGATAAAGGACCAAAGGATTCTAAAATTAGAGAAGGCCATTAGATCATTTGGCTCTGTAATTTGGAATACACAATTTAATCCAATTTGTATGTCATAGAAGCCAGCTTTATCTTTTGTCAAGCTCAATAATTGCATTTTTTTACGTGCCTTCAGCTGAGGCAGTCAAACTTGATTTAAAGCTTAAAAAAAAAAGAGGTTGAAAACCTGCAGGTTGCTACTGCAGTACGAGCTTTAAAAAACAAACTTCTAAAAACTCATGCTTCAGTTAAACAGCATAGCACCACGCAGCACTGTAATTCCCTACATTGTTACTAAAATAAAAATACTAAAAAAAAGAGCTATCTATCTAGAACAATCTACTTTGATCAAATGGATTTAATGAAGGACCATGATCTATTTGACAGCATTCAAAACTTGTTACTTTAAAGAATATATATGCTGTCATATTTAATAATATTCACTTTCTCACAAACCAGAACACATTCCAAAGCTTCCCAAAAAGCCTTAAAATATAATCTCATACTTCTTTTACTGAGTTCCTGAAACAGCTATGAGCAGCCAACATGAAACACCATATTGGGTGAAACTTTTTACAGACCAACCAAACTACAGTCTTACAAGATACATACACAAAAATCTATTCCAAACACCAACACTTCTTTTTCACCATCATCCTTTAAAATTATGTAACACTTCACCATCCCAACAGCTTCTGGTATTTTGAACAGCTGTGAAGTTTAGATATACCTTCTCTAGAAAGTATGAAAGAAACCACAAAGCATTCGGACATGAGGAAAATCCCGTATGACAGTCAGATCAGCTGCCTGATTTATGCCGAAAGCAGTTAATTTGCTGTATATGTCATTTTCGGTGAGAGTTACACGCTTGCCATTATTTGATGTGAGAACAGCTCTCCTGAGCCCAGTGCGTTTTCAGCCCCTTGCTCGGTACAGTCTTGTCCCCATGCAGTTTGGGCACTCTCCCCATCCCCAAAAGCAGCTCTGCACCGACTCGTGCAGGCTGCGCACACTCCAGGGATCTCAACCATTACACACAGTTGCTCTCAAGCTCCCAAAGCACAGAAACAGTTCCCGCACTGATGCCCACGGCCCCTGCCTCCAGCAGCTGATGCAGATCTGCACCAAGGACAGAATAAGGGGTATGGCTGTCCCTTTTGTAGAGGCACTGGAAACACCCACGTTCAGTAAGTTCATGACAGATTAGTGAAACAGAAGGCAGGCAGGCAGCTTCCTCCTGCTCCTGAAGTCACAGGGGACCAGATGTCAGCCCCAGGTGAGAGTGGCGGTCTCTGTCTCAGTGTGGCACAACTTTCTGATGTTACCCTACATCGTGGCGGGGGGGAGAAATAAACATTGCTCCTCCCTCTGGCAGAAACAAAGGAAATCCTCAGAGCCAGGCACTGAATACTTGAGCTGAATTTTATATTTGCCAAGTTCCACAAAAAAAAACCCAAAAAACCCACGAACAAAAAAAACCCCCCAAAACCCCCACGCTTAACACACTTGAGCAAGAAGGAAAGGGACAGAGAAAACAGATCCTGTCCACAGCGGGTGGCAATTCTACCCAATTTAGAACCTGTGTGGCCTTTTCAGACTTTTCTCTGAACATTAGTTAAAACGTTGCCCAGTTTACTTCACCCTCCCTCATCTCTACCTTGAACTGTGGACTCTGCTGGAGAGCTTTGAAATTACCAAAAAGCTAAAACATAAACATTTTTCCGCTTGTGAAAACATTATTGGGTAACTACATTGTGCATGTGAAAAAGACTCTGAAAGATTAACTTAAAAATTCACACACTTTGAGTTTCTTTCTCCAATCATCAAAAGAAAAATCACGATATTCCAAAACACGTGGTACAACACCAGCAGGTCTCAACCTCTCAACTGCACCATCAGGTAGCAGCCATCCTACTCTCCTCTACCACAAAACCTATCGCCTGCTGCACCCCGGTACTTGGGGTGATGCAGATCCCAATGGCAGATCCCAATATTGTATTACAAGTATTGTGGTATTTTATCTACTCCCCAAAGCTTCAGCTGCCGTAAAACTAGACAAGAATCTCTGGTTCAGCTTAAAAGAAAGTAACAAGTAAAACATGTGCCCCAAGCTAAGGGAAACCCACCCACCTCCTCAAAACACCAGAAAGTGAAAAAAAGAGAAGTGCATTGCGTAAATACAGTTTCTTTTCTTACAAGACGATCACACAATTTTGAGTAAGATTTTCACATGCTTGCTATTGGTAGTATTGGCAAAAAGTAGCAAATACACTATATGACACACAGCAAAAGAGCTAGTGCAACCACAACGTTATCAATAAAAAATGAGCCTCCAACAGCATCCTGCCAGGACTATACTCAACTCAGCTCTCCTCCTGAACACAATGGTATTAATCTACATCAAGGATAAAGTTCCAGCTTTCCTAATGCAATACTCTGATGCCACCACTGTGAAAAAGCTAACAGCTAAAGGTCACTGGCATCACATTTCAAACTTTAAATGAAGAAATTAATACATTTATTACAGCATTATATGTGATCTAGGAATGAGTATGCCACGTTTTACTGAGATGGCTTAACAGATTCAAACAACAAAATAAGAACTTCCAAAAAACTGTTTTGCTGTGACTATCAACATTGCTTTCACCTGCAGCAGCAAGACAATTCAGAAAAACATCTTCTGTCTGAATGCGACACCAAGTGTATAAATAGCCCTTATTCTGATAATCTATGATAAACATCTGATAATCTTTTCCATTTAAAAAATTTTAGTGCTCGGTAATAGAAGAAGTTTAGTGAAAAATTGTTTAGATTTAATGAATTACATTTCGACAGTTTTCTGTCTTACTGCCTATGAATTTCTTCATGAGGAAAAAAAGCTGTATTCCACTTCTTCATGTTCTGATGTCTATTTTGGTACAGTGAGGAACCCTCTTCCGTTTCGTTCTTCTAGCGCTGAACACCCTAAAAAAACGCAACAAAATCATCTGGGGGTTTAGCTGTATTATGCAGCTTGATAACCTAATCATCCATCCGTTTCATCTACTTAATGGCAATATTTCAGTAAAGAAGACAGTCTTGCTCCAGACTAGCCTGAGCAATGAATTAGCCCCTCTGCAGAGGATAAATTCTTATTAACTTTCCATCTTTATAAGGGACACGATGATTGTCTTCTGGTGATAGGAAAAAGCCATACCATATATAACCTAACTCCCCTGGAAAGGTGCTGCATTAAGGAGGGACCAGGACATTTGTCCACGGTTGCCCAGCGCATTCATGGAAAACATCTAAGTTATGTACTTGCTTTCTTTTCCAGAGCAAATTTTTTTACTCATAAAGAAAAAAAAAGCGGCCAAGAGCAGCAGCACTGAATGCCAGAGCACGTCTCCCCTCAGACATGTAACTACAGAAGTACCCTGCTCTTTACTACATGTCCTAAGCTAAGAAAAACCCTAACCTCACACCCACCCAAAGTACCACAGAGCAAAGAAAAAGGAAAACTGTAAACATTCTTGTCTATACCGGTTTCTCAGAGAAGATCACAGAACATTCAAGGTCTTAATTCTGACTATTAGTCGCAGTCTAACATACCCTAAAGATGACATAAAGGAAATACAGACAACATTTGTATCCTCCATCCAGTCATTTGGGTTACAGCCCAGGACAGGCAGATAACTCCACTGCCAGGACACTATCATACAGCGCAGAGGAAAGCCGAACCATCCCAGATAAGGGAGGAAGGAAAGATTACAAGGGCACTAAGGGATGCATAGAGCAAGGGACTCACCTTTGTCTCAGCAGTTTATCAAGGCTGGCTCTACACCAGCTTTACCAGTGAGACAGTGGAAAGCAAAGATAACGTTCACTACTAATTCACTCAAGGGTGTTCCATGCCTAATGCCCCTAACAGCGAGAGTGGCGGCAGAATTAGGATAAAACATACTGCTAGCCCCTCAGCAACCCCAGCTTCTGGGATAGCAACGCAGACTTTCAGGCTAGCATGACAAACTTCTCATTGCTTTCAAAAACACACGTGTGAGATTTCTGAGGGGTTTTAACTGTGTAGCTAATATACGTCAATATACTTTAAAATTGCATTTTAAAAATATTAGCTCAGAGGCTGATTTTAGGTGATCTCTCTTGCAAAAGACTGTATTTTCAACTTACTTACTATGTATCCTGGGCCCCACTCTGCAAATCTTACTAGTTTTACTTTTAAAAATTCAGAGCTTAATTCTTCTGCAAGGGTCAAATGCCTCACAAACTGCACGTTTGATGGAGGCTGAACGTGTTAACAGCGAGGAGGAGGGAAAAAGAACCACGCACCACACAGCATTTTACAGTCCCGGGCTGGCAGCTCAGCCTGCAAAGCAAGCCTCTGTTGACAGAAGGAATCTCTTCATGCTTATCTATGGAGCTTAAACTTGTACACAACTCACTAAGTGGAAGAAACAGTTCAGTGCTTAAGTTCTCTTGTCTTAGTCTCAATAAAAATCAGGGTATATGAAACAAGAGCAAACCAGAGGCACCCTTTTCTGTGCATTAATTCATTTCCTTTGCATTAATTAACATGCTTATGTATTTTCTTTGTCTTCAACTTAATTCTTTTCTGGTTTCAATGTGTTAAAATCGTGAGATGCAGCACAGCACATCACACAGCCTTCTGAAGGTCTGCAATACATGCAAGTTCCGTGGTAATACCACACGCATACATCATGCATTCTCAGGAAAAAAAGCATATGGAGAACGAGCCACAAATTTGCTGAAGGGGAGGGAAAGGAAGGGCCTTCCCTTCCACAAAAGACCTAGATTATCCTGTCCACTTGCATATCTTCCATGCAGGTCAGGGAAAACCAGAAAAACTGTCGGCAGTCACAAGACTCAGCAACAGCCCAGAGGTATCCACTTGAAAGAGCCAGGGCAAACGCATACAGCCTGTCACCAGCAGCTGACTGGCAGCTAAAAGGAGTGCTACAATGCAAGATTGAAGGTGCAGCACTCAGAGCATCCCCAGATACACATGGGAACTGTGTAGGATGAAACAGCTACTGACTCAAGATTACTGGATCCCTTCAACCCACTTGCCGCAGGAGCCTTTGAAAAATTTACTATATTCCCAAAGGGAAGCCAGAAAGAGTAGGTTTGTTCTCAGTGTGAACTTGTGCAGTCATGGGAAATTACATCAGAGCGTTGCTCAGCAAAGCTAAGAACCGAACTAGCAGAACAAGAGGAACAACATCTTCAAGGCAAATAGATTGAGTAAATTACGCAATGAAATAGAAAGTTGTAGTTCTTTGTTCTCCTTTCATGTAAACCAAAGACAGCTGAGTATTACTTCCATTAATTAAGTTTAATTTTAAAGTTTTCTAGAGATGAAAAAGTTAACTAATTAGTTCTGCTTTTATGTTCTTTAGTTCAAAAGCAAGCTGACCAATAAGTTGCGTAAATCTTAAATATTTTAAAAGTAGCAGGGCTTGAAATTTTCTTTGGAATTCCCTAGGAAACTGAGTGACACAACTGATCTCTAGTTTGCACAATCCTTATGCTATTTGATCTTTCTTTCGAGGAAATGCCAGTCTTTCCCGTTTATGTTTTAGCACGCCTAATGCTACCAAAGACACTTCAAATGACAAAACGCATTCTAAAAAACTCAACCTACAGGAAATTAGCAATTTTCTTTATTTTAAAAAAATTAAAAGGGAAAAAAGCTCTTTGTAGTTAGCACTTTAATAAATTTAACTAATATATCACTCAGTATTTATTGTACAATTGTTGCTTAAAGCCAAAAATTAAAGTCATTTAAATAAAATAACGGAAACAGAAAATCCAACATTTAGAATCATCTCTTCCTCCGGTACACAAAGAGGAAGCAAATGTTTTTTCCATGTATGATTTACGCTTTCCCAATGCTTTCCCAATTCAGAGTAACATTCTGGCCACTGCTGCAGCCGTACCTCCCATGCACCGCCTCTGATGGGAACTGCGCCGTGGCTTCACACAGTGCAGTGATCCATTTACCACCATTTCTTCCTCAATTCTCCTCTGCACAACATTGTACAAAGAGCTAATGTGGAGCAACATATGCTCCATGGCTTATGACAATTACAGGACTCGTTCTGATCTCAGGAGCAGATCCCCGCGTCTTTCATTGGAGACTTGCTGCTTGTAAATACCTTTTAAAAACAAACAACAAAAAACCCCAACAAAAACTGGAGCTCAATATGAAAAGATGCTTGAATTTGAAACTAAAACAAATCACCCATCAAATAAAAAAACCACACAGAGGTACTAGAGTTTTACCTGGATCATGATGTATTTTAAAAGAGCTCTTTTTATAGTGGACGTGACCATTAGGACAGGCAAGAGAATCGAGCCTGCTACTAACACCAAGCACACTCTTCCTACGTTTGCTTAACTGTAACATAAGGATTTTCTTCTCTGCTGTTTAGATAAAACTCGTAGTGGACAGCTCTGCTGCCAGCATGGCTCTGATCCACATTTTCACACTCTGTTGATGCTGAACACTCAGGGAAAAATCTGAGGAAAAGCAGGAGAAACATTCTCCCTCCTATCCTGTATTTCTCCTTTAAACAGGCACAGATGTGATAAAGCTTGGCCTAAACGAGACCTATAACAACCTGCTACTGTGCTTCAGGCTTTCTTTCTGGGGACCAGCGAACCCTAGTCCAAGCGCGGGACAAGGCTCAGCTCCACGCAGCCAGCCAAGAGGCTACTCCACAGCCTCCGTCCCTGCACTGCATTCATGGGTTAGCAGCATAAAAACCCCGTATCGAGATCTGGGCAGGAGCAGCTGACTAGTGTGCACATCAAAAGCATGCTTCTGCAGTGCAAAATAAGTGGACAAAATAAACAAGTAGATCAATTATGTTCTGCCCAGGACTTCAAGCAGTGACTCTATGTTCATTCAGCACTGCAGGCACAGCATGGGTCATGGTCACCTGGGGTCTCCTGTTACAAAAACGCAGGCTTCTGCCTCGAGAGCTAACAAAGCTACCTCTATCTCTAAGCATGACACATCCATTACTGGCCATAAACATTTAGTCGCACGGATGCACATACTCATGCTCATACACTGGCTAGTTTTGATCTACTCCCTGTTAAAAATACCACAGCGGTGACATTTAACAGGAATACAACCACAGCCTGCTGTTCTTTTACAGGACGACAGAGGCATGTGTCTCATTGCTTTCATACAAGCCCTGCCAAAAAACAAAATAAAGCCTCCCACGACTCATCCAACTTCCCACTTGCATACCATTTTCATGTGTAAGCTCAAGAAGTTAACCATTGCGACCCTGTACTACAGTGATGCCATTCAATTCATGGAAATCAACAACTTTGAACTTGTTCCAGAAAAATGCAAATTCCACAAATGCTTCAAGTTTTCCAGGTTCTTTCAAAATAAAAGGTAACATTATATAGTTAAGTATTCTGCGTACTATAACATACGACCTTAGTATATGACATCAGTACAGTAGGAACTCAAGAGAATGCTCTACAGATTTTAAAATACTTAGCTTCTTGCACTCCGCACAAACAGTCTTTTTTCACTATTACGGAATTTAAAGACTGCTTTCAAAAGTAGGATTACTGCACATTTTGCAAAAGCACACATTTTCAAAATTACTCCAGTGGGAGTCAATGTGAAGCATGGAGTAGCATCAGGCTGTACAGCCCCACGTGAGAAAGCATACAAGGGGCATGCAAGAAATCCATCTTCCTTTCACCTGCCAGCAGCTAAAAGCTTCAATTTGACAAGTAGTAATTTCTCAAAACACCAAAAACCCACACATGCTACTCTCGCATGTTGTGATTTTATTTTACAGATCTAAAGTTCACCAACATAATTTCATTGAAAACTTAATGTGGCCACTCCAGAGGCTTCATAGACTCCCAAAAATGGAAGACTCCCTGATACTTGAATTATTTCATAAGCAGACACTACTGCGAGACACCACTTTCACATTTGTGTCACCATGGATAGGAGGTGCGTACTCACGTTACCAATTTAAGAGAAAGGTGCACATACACAGATGGTGCTGCTGAAGTCGTTCAGGCATTTTTTCACATCACTTGTAAGTAGACCTTTGTAAACCTCACCAAAAGCTACACCAGAACTGTTCATGTCTGTTCGAGCATTTGAACCACATGGCTCTTTCTTCCACGTGGGAATACAGAGCTCTGAGCTTCCTACTATCACAGAAAGCTTCTGTAGTCCTACATTTAACCTGCCTGAGTGAATCTGGACAAATCTCTGAACATCTGAGTCTTTGCTCTTGTCAAGGGCTGGGCCTGCCACTAGACAAATGACAGATGTTCCCCGTTAATTCCTCTCCCTTCCCAGTGGGGAAGAGAAAGGAAATAAGTGAAAGAGACCTACAGATTGGAGAAAACGAAAAGTGCTTTAATGAGAATAGTAAGAATAAAATAATATATATGTGAATATATACCAAACCAATATTGAACCCATCACCCCTGATGGCAATTATGTCACTGTCACCACTGATGCTGTGGGCAGATGCTGGAGAAGTCCCAGAATGGACTCAGTGGCACATGGAACCAGATTCAAGAATTGGACTCAGGAATGCGCAACTGGGATCAAAGAACAGACAGAGCCCTCCTCAGATGCCCACCACTGAGGCAGAGAGCTTGACCCTCGTGACCCCTCAGCTTTACACCGAACATGACGTCTGTGGGGTGGAACCCCTTGCTGGTCAGTGCAGGGTCCCCTGTCCTGTCCACTCCTCCCCGCAGGTGCCGCCTCTCACTCCCTGCACCCCACCGTGGGACACAGGATGGAGCAGTGACCTTGGTCTGCACAGCAGCGAGTGTCAGCCAGAGCCTTTCTGCACCCCAGCCCCTGGCAGTGACTGTGACCATCCAGCGTTATCACTGCTGGGAGCAGACACTGTCTGCAGAAATGTGCCGTTACCTTCAGACAGCGCCGCCACTGAGCAGAGACCGGGCTGGAGAGTGACATCACTGAACAGAATGTGGGCTGTGCTAGCTCAAACCAGGGCAGCTCTCCTGTAAAACAGGTCTAAATTACCCGTCTTTCTCTCAGAAAAATTCATATCCATTAGGGTCTGTAAATAGCCCCTTAAAATCTTTACATTTACTTGCAAATGTATTGATCTAACCATCAGAATTTCTAAAGGGAGCTAAGAAGTTTAGCCCTTTCAAATCTATAAGATGGCTACTACAGAAGAGCAGCCACATCAATTTTTGAGAGAGGTGTGTAGAAACAAGTGTTAAATGGAAGCAAAGACAAAGAGGCAGAGCCACAGCTTTCGTTTCTGCTACCTGCATGTTCTTTTGGTCAGCTGCTGGAGAAAATGCATACCATTTATGTTTTCATGCAGAACTGGAAGGGCAAAGATATTCCACTATAGACACCTAAGTTCTAAGCAGGGCACTGATACTCTTTAAAATCAGGCAACTGCTTAGAAGTTTATTAAAGTATCTGTCAAGTGCTTTTTTTAGCTATAGACCCATTGCCGTCAACCTCTTTATACTTGTTTTTCTGCCCCCAACATCAAATTCTGAATACAGTCGGAAGTACATCTATTTGTAAATACACACAAGTAAGAGTGAAAAGCACATGGAAGTGAATTATATACGATCAACATTAATTTCCTCTCCAGCAATAGATTGCACTAGTAACTGCCTATTTAAAAGATCCTCTACCTCTTGCTCCTCCTAAACCAGGGTCACTCTAGAGAAGCTCAGTGGTTATACGCAGACTTCTGCAGGAAGTTCAAAAATTCATAGTAAATAGCTTGTATGAAAATGTAAGCTTGCTACAGAAGAGGTTTCAGCAAAGGAATTATTTCCTTGTTGGCTTTCTCTTTCCTTCCCTGAAAACACAGTATGGTATTTTTCAAAGGTAAAATATGCAAAATGTCATGCAGGACAAAACAGCTGTGAAGTACCACCTTTACATTTTGATGATTCCTTGCAATCAGATGACTTCTTACTGTTGATTGTTGGAGGAATTTTAAAGCAAATTAAAAAAAAAAAAAAAAAAAAAAAAAAAAAAAAAAAAAAACGAAAGCTGCAAGATTCATGGAAACACAAGACACAAGTAAGGTAACGGCAGCAGAGGCAGAAGAAACCTGAGCTCTTCCAGATCTCTGCTGTAGCTGCACTATCTCCCCACCTTTGCTCATTGCGGTTTCCCTATTTCTGTGGCCTTGACAAGAAAAGAAATGCATTTAAATCAAAACACAGGCTAGAAAGAACAACTTCAAAAAGGTCTACTATAGCTGTTACTTTAAATCTGCAAGGAAGGTAGAGCTCCCCATCACAGCCAACAGAGGCTGAAAGCACGGTGTGCACTAGCATGTTGCACATTCTAGATGTTACGTAGGTAACACCACCTACAGAAAAGCAGAAAAAATCACAGGGAATAATGGTGAAATCGTGGACAGTTGATCCGATCAAATAATTGGTTACTGGAGTATAATTAACACCATACTAGTAGCAGGCAGTTTCAGATTCACTATCAATTAAAAAGGCACCGTGGGAAACAGAACGAATCCTTGCACAGAGGAGCTCAGTCAGAAGACGACTAAACACGCATCTCCTGCAGCAACACAAATACATCTGTGGTATCTACCACCACGGTAAAAGCTGCATAAACGACAGAAATGTCTCTGTCAGCTCAATTACTTCTTGCTTCACTTTCTTTTATATTTTATGGATTTAGTTCAAGACAGTATGCTGCTTACTGTCCTCAAATCACTCCTTAAAATGAAAGTGAGTGCAGCCGCAAATCTGCTCCTTTGCTGTGCGATCTCTCAGTTTAGGTCAAAACTGCACAAGCTGGACAGCCTTTAATTGGAAAGTCCTGGCTGTGGCAAATCACCGTCTCAGTACAATCATACATATGAAATGAGTGAATAAGACTTACACTGAGGCTACGGGTTTACTGTAAAAATAACATTTTAATGATAATTGTGTTTATTTCCTTAAAAACTAACAACACTAAACTCTTTATAAAAAAAAGTTTCATACTTGACAGAATGCAACTATAATTTTGCTGTCAGAAAATCCTGCACATTAAGTACATCCCTGCTAACTAGTCAGAAAGTGAATACCACTAAACTAGTAAGACCTCAGATGTTGCCCTTCATTTAATTTCCAGATTTTGCTGTACTTTTTCAGCAGCTTTTTGACTCCACAGCAACAAGTTTAAAGCTCATTTTCAAACTACTGTATTTGGCAGACAAGAGTTCTTAAGCAAGCTACTAAATCCTAGTTTCACTTCGTAAGATAGTATTTTATGTTTAGGCGCTTAGTTTGTCTATATTGCTCAGTACATCTCATTCAAACTCAAAAGTTTAACATTCCAGAACCGATTTCTGTGCACCAGCAGCAACTCACTGCAAAGAGCTATTCAACCTGAGTCAACCTGTGAAATACCTTTGAAGACATATACTGCATCAAATCTACACCAACCAATAACAAGATTAAAAATACATCAAAACAGAAACTCAAAATGTCATTAGGATGAAGAGGCACAGCTTCTCCCCCCGACCCCTCCCACTCATATTCTCAGGAGCCGTCACGAATGACTGTATGCAGCTCTGTAAGTGTGCATGCAGGAAATACTCATCTCTTGCAAGCATGTGATGAAGCCCACACGTATACAAACCCTAAGGCATAAACAAATCCTCCAAGAAGCATGGTTGCATCTGACTTCCTCTGACTTGCACATTTAACAACTGACAGAAGCAACAGGATGAATGATTGTAGCGCACTCCTACAAATGCTAAAAATAGTGTTCAAAATACTGGATGGGGTCTAGCAATGAGAAAAGAAAAATTAGTATCTACGTAAAAACAGAACTTTCGCTTCTGTCAATGGTGATTTCCAGGAAAAAAATTAGCATTGAGCAGAACAGCTTCTTAAATTTTGAGGTACTGTTATTGGTTACCACTAATTGTTTATTATTATTATACTGTTATATTATTATACTGTTATTGGTTACACATCCAAAACACATGCTAATTTTGATTGCAGGATGAATGACATCTACAATATTAAAAGAACTTGATACGCAGCATCTCCAGCAACTATTATTAACTATCACCACTAATATGATTATAGGAAAACAGAACATGCTGTACATTAAATACTCTTTCCGTACTGCACAGCTGCTTGCAGTTCAGCTTCATTTTCGTTGTTGTATTCATATTTCTACATTTAAAGCCTTTGGAAATGTTCCCTACCTGGCCCACCAAAGCATTTTCCTGAAAAAAAAAAAAAAAAAAAAAAAAAAAAAAAAAAAAAAAAAAAAAAAAAAAAAAAAGTATCACCAGCTCAGTTAAAGACTCTTGCTTTAATAAAATAATACCACTGAGAGAGCTTTGCTCTTAGTACTATTCAAGCCTTCCAGCAGCTTAAAGTAGTTGGGTCTTTGCTGCAGACCTTTATTCAGGGAACATTTTAATTTTTTAGCATGTAGCATGAACAGGAAAGCTCAAAAAGAGGGTTATTTTCTCTTTACTAATAGTGAAGAGACCCATTAAATTGCTTCTGCAAAGGCTATTATACAGGGTATTGTCCTTGACAAACTGCTTAGAAGAGTTACGCACAGCCAAGTAACAAGTGGAGAACAATAAAATTAATTATGAAATAGTAATGACATCATCTGAACACACAAAATAGGTGACACTTCCTTTCCATTCACAAAGTTACACAAACCTACAAATGTCCTTAGTGACTGTCGGAGACTGAAAAAAAAATTTGTCTCAACATCACTAGAAGCTGGAAAGAACCGAGACTGAACATCGCCAAACCATGAACCACAAATGTCCCCCTTTTTTTAGAAAAAGCCTCTGTTTTACTCCAAAAACCTTAGTAACTGTGAGACAGGTGTCCTGTTTTTGTAAACCTTTCCCGTAACAGTGAGACAGGGATCCTGTTTTTGTCGGGCCCTACGTGTGAGCTTGGGCGCTGGACGGTACCGGGCACGCACACCACCACCAGACCACTGGGCAATAAAGGTCAGTTCTAGAGGACGTAAAACGTCCGTGTGGACACTGTCTTGCTGGACATCAGGTAACGGCATGCCTCAGATAACCACATGGCTTGCAGGGAACACGCAGGCATTACGGGGAACACTGCAACAGAGATCACCACCACCACCATGGAGTCAGACGCTCAGGATGCCGTAAGCACAAGCTCCTGCGCAC
>NW_010398137.1:0-10413 GCF_000710305.1 Buceros rhinoceros silvestris | reverse complement strand
GGACAACAAAAGGTGTCACCACACTGATCCATGCTGGGACGTCCACCCCACCCACTCTGTAAGACAGACTTTCGGGACGCCGATTCTCCATGGTGGTATATATCTCTCTCTCTTCCCCTCCCATCTCTCTCTCACTCTTTCTCTTCCCCTCATTACCCTTTTGTGTGCGAATGAAATAAACAGCAAACGTATGCGTTTGTGTCTTAATTCTGTGACCGAGAACTCGCACCTCTCACAGCCAGACTTTTATCGGTTCGTGACGCTGACTCTGAAGACATTCTGTTCAGCAATCCAGAACTCTTGTGTACTCTAACACTCCAGTTATTTGCAATCATAGGAATGCAACCATAGACCTTCTCTGAGGATGCTGCTGAGGGATATGATAGTTACAGAGACAAATTGCCCAGGAGAAGCCTCATCATCATGGCTTGGCTTTGCGAATGCAGATCTGGGAAGGGCTTTTCCCACGCTCACTGCAAGCGATGAGTGCACCCTTCGGGGCTGCACGGTGGATTTTTTAGGTGAGGTGCAGCGTGCGTGGAACTGGCTCCACCCTTTACACCTGAGGTTCATCTGCCAGGACCTAGCGAGCTTGGACGGTGACAGCGAAGTCCTCAGGTCGTAGGTTTGGTTAGAGTGTCCTTCTCTGAGATGGATGAGCCTTACAGGGCTAAACGAGCTCCATCTGCCCGGGTTTGCAGTCAGAGTTGTCCTTCTCCTAGGATGGCTGCCCGAAGGCTAGTGAGCCCATCCTGCCCGTGGACACACTGTGTCTGACCCTTCAGCCGAGACCTGTCTGGCTTGGGAGACCCCACCGGAGGCACATGCCATCACCCGTCACTATTAGATGACTCCACTGCAGAGTTGACATCTTCAGAAAAAATTCACAACACACCTTACCAAAGTGCCTTGTTTAGGTATTTTGCAGAACAAGATGTCAGCTCTATACTTGCTGAACCTGCAACATGATCGAAGCCAAAAGCTCGGATACCTCTGTGCATCTGCCTCACCTGACCTTTCAGGATTAAAAGCAAAGTAGAGACCACAGCTTCACAAAGCAGGTCTGAGAGACACCCACAAAAGGTGCATGTAGGTATGCATGTGATTTTCCAGAAGTCACCGTAAGAGATATTTCTCTATGGTTATTAGGTGCAGAGGCTGGTACTTAGAAGCTTAACAGCCCACTTGTGTTCAGGCAGAACAAGGGCAAATGCAGACCCATTTTGTGTCATATTGTCAACTTCCGAATTTTACAAATATGACCCCAACAGCTAATACTTAATATTTGAAATTTATTATCCTGGGTAGACTTGGATTAGAAGTCCCCTTTTAGAGTCGCTGTAGGTATCTATAACTAGGTCTAGGAAAATGCCGATATCATAAAACATTTCCATTTGGTCTGGACTGTCATTACTCCTCCCTTCCACTTTTATCCCACCCTATCATTGTCCACTACAAAAAATACCTTTGGCAAGTGTTTTCTAATGAGAGCTACTTCTTCCTAGAGAAAACTTTTCTTAGTGGGCCAAGAACAGAGAAAAGTCTTGTTCCCATTCAGACCCCACAGTAGACAAACTTCATGGGACCACTCAAGCTGTGATGGCCTACTGCAGCTATGTGAATATGCAGAGTGGCATGTTCACGCAGAATTTTCTACTTGTGCATCATCTGCACATCAGCTTGTCACCAGAAATGGTGACTATGTACGTTTGCGGAAGCAGCTCCTCAGGAGGCATTCCTTCACTGCAGCACCGATTCTGCCTGAGCACACGCTGAATGCTCCTGAACAGGATTCCTTGAACAGCTTCCAATGAGATGGTCCGACATCCCCTTGCCTTAGGACAGCTTCTCCTCATAGGGCTGACACACACTGTCACACAGCTACCGACGCAGCCTCCATCCCTTGCTCTCACTCTCTCCCCATCCTGCCCCCGCCTTTGGCATGTTACTAAATATAGCAGATAAATATATCAAAGAAAATGGAAAACCGTTTGAATTATGAGACTCACAGCTTAATATAAATTTAAATGTAACAGAGTTGCAAAGAAGAAAAATTCCCTAGCAGCAACAGTATGTGAGAGTCCAAGAATATTTTAGAGTAAATTATCACTTTATAAAAGACTTTCGAGACAATCACCCCACTCAGCACCCAAATACATCTTTAATTACACTTCTTCCACACAAAAGCAGCAAACTGACCGTTCTCAAGATGACCCACAAGATTACGAAGCCCTGATACAGGGCATTGAGAAATCAGCTGTCCTCCTGCAACCTGTCTCTCAGGAATCAAACATGATCGTCTGGAAAAGCAAATCTCTCTTTGGCTCTTACTTTGGCATAAAGACCTAACGGGTCACGATAGTCGACTTCACCTTGCAGCCCCACCGTCCTCCATACATCTCCCTGATAATCTCTAAAAAATACACCACTGCAGTGGACCACTTCTAACTAAAGTTACTGAGTGTGACTTGTAAACCAAATAAACAAAATCCAAAGTAAGAGTAACAAGGCTTCCTACCCAGGGCGGTTTTAAAAGGTGCTGGGCTGTTTGCTGTGAGTGTTTTTATCTTCAGTGTGGTTTTGAGGATTCTAAGTATAGAAACCAACCCAAAACCCCTGAAATTCCTAAAAATTTTAACAGTTTCCTGAAATTCTATGTTGACAATTAGTCTTAGCAATATCCACTGGACTTTATAACAGAAGATTTCTTAATTTCAGTGCTATTTTCTTTTTCCTCCTACCCTCACATTATTTCACGCAGCTCTTCTTGCAGAACTGATGGCACTCAAGCTAATGTGCATTCCAGCTGGTAGTTTATAATCGCAGCTTTCAAATGACATGCAGTGCTAATCTCCACTCACTCTAGATGCAGACGATAATATCAGCTAGAAGCATGTTGAAACTACAATGGCAAAACCATGAGGGAGGAGTAATACTGACCAATTTTGAAATAAAAGCATTTTACAGTGTAAGTGATTTTCTGATGTTGTGATTATTTAATTCTTCTCGCAGATCTTCTCGGCTGCTTTTAGGAACAAGGGAAGTCACACGTGTAATGCTGTTCCTCAGAAAATGCGCAATAGCCACCTGAGACCATGATACTTTATCAGCAACATTTCCTGTTTCTCCAGTCAAGCGGAGGTATAAAGGGAAATTACTGGAACTAAGAAAGAAGATAATGAAATCTGGTTTTTGCTAAAATCTCCTGTTAGCAGCTGCAGCTGTTCCTTCTTTTAGGGACAGAGAAGGGAAAGCACATGTTACGTTAGCAGTAGCAGCAAGGGATTCAACATTTCACATATGTTAGAGTGGCACAACGCAGTGACAGATGAAGATACCCCAGCAACTCTGAATGCGATTCTTCTGGCAGAAATCGAAGAACTGCTGGGAACAAATCCAACTTTCGCACTCTGGCTTAAAATTAGCTATATTGCTAATCTGTCTAAGAAGATTCAAGTAACATCAAATACTGACCTAAACAGGGTGCCATTTTTGCAGTATACAAACTTTAAGTGGGAAGTGTGGAGTTAGCAACTGGAAAAGCTAAACACACGTCATCTTGTCATTTTAGTTTTTATCAGATTTCTCTATCTTTATAACACAGACTTAACTGACATTAAATATTCAAATTTATTTTCTTCCCTTTATCACATTTTATAATAAATCATTCCATTTCTTTGGAGCTACAGTACTTCATTTACAATGCCCTGAATAGAGAGTTTATGTATCACTGTGTTACGACTCTGTAGTTAACCTGTACCATCTTCTCCACAGATTTAACTGGTTACCACACCAAGGCCTTTCAGTCAATCCTACAGTACGTATCTTGCAAAAAGTATTAACCATGCCTATTGAGCAAAGCACAAGGAGAGAATTATCTCATGCGAAATAATGATTCAATGAGATTTGTATTGTCCTAGAATACATGAATTACACAGCAGATGCTGTCTTTTGTTAACATGCAACTTGGCCAGTTCAGCTGGTCATGCCTATGGTTCCCCATATGCTGTATTTTATATTTTTGTTAGAGGCTGATTGATACAAAGACTTGACCTGTTCGACTGCAGATCTAACCCTTCCAATGGCTCTTTCCATCACCCATTGCTCCCCACTATAACAAAGAGAAGTCCATTCAAATAAGAGAGAAGATTCAAGCTGACTGTGGGAAAATGGGCTTTCGAAAATTGCCCCGAAGGTAGCAGCTGAATTGTAGCCAGGTATTATCACAGCTCACCCCACTTGCAGGTGCAAATTTTACTCATGTACTCTTGTAGTAGACAGGATCACTCATAGAGGAACAGGTACGCACATTTATGCACACTAATGTATCACAAAACTATTGACCTTTCCCTCACGCTCATACCATACATTTCAACTCAGGAGGTCACACAAGAAAACAGTGCAATAAACTGCAGCAATTGTATCCCAACCTTCCATGAACCCAGTTACAGAAAACAAGTGATAACACCACTTTGTAAGAACTCATCCTAAAAGGTGGTGGGAGCTGCGTGCACCAAGCACATCAGGGGACTTAAGAGTTCCAGTTTCAAGCCCCTCCTTGTTCCGAGCTAATGGGTGACACTGTCTATACATTTTGGGAGCTGCGTGCACCAAGCACATCAGGGGAGTTAAGAGTTCCAGTTTCAAGCCCCGCCTTCTTCCGAGCTAATGGGTCACACTGTCTATACATTCGACACCTCTGCTAACGTCTAACTGAAACTGAACAGGTGAAGTAAGAAAAATCCAGCCCAAAGAGGATGCAGCGCTTGCTACTTAGCAAATGAGCATCGCTGTCCCTCTTTCGAGTCCCACACTCAGTGGCTTGAGGTGGCACAAACACTGCAAATAGACAACTAATTAAAAGGAGCAGTACAAGATGATGCCAGAATGATAGATTTTTTTTTCATATCAAGAACAGGAAACAAGAAAATTTCTTACAAGTCATCTAACCAACATAAGATGACATTTGATGAATATACTATGTAAATTTCCGAAGTTGGTTAAATGTAAAGTCCTCTAATAAAAACAAACCTGGCCCATTTCTTTCTTAATCACACAGACAAAGTAAGTTGTACAAAGTTTTCATTAAATATGTCAAATTGCTAAATATGAAGCTCTGAAGGAGGTGTTACTGACACCAGCTCTCTGTCAAAAACATCCCATCGCATCAGGACTCACTGAGAACACAAAGACCTAGGGGAAGGCCACATTTACTTGCATCAGACAGCTTCCTCAGAAAGGAAGACCCTAATTCTCTCTTTATTTGCTCATCTAGGATACCTCTCATTATGCAGATTCATCTCACCTCTACTGAAGTTGTACCTACTATTTTAAATAATTGTGTACATACATGAACATGCATGTATGTGCATGCATGTGTGCAAGTGACAGAAATGAAAGATAATGAAAGCAATAGTATTAATATATCCATATATTCCAATATATCCAAATTTACGATAAACAATTACGAAATGGGAAGAGATCTTATGTTTGGGAGAGTGAGAAATTCAGCCTGATGCCAAATCCGGTCCTGGGTCAGAGCATCAGGAAAAACGTATTGGTGCTATTAAGCCCAAGAGTGAAATATGCTGTCCTCTGCATGTCTGAGGATAAAAAAAAAAAAAAAGGCAGTCAATTCATTCAGGTTTACCATGCAATTTGCATATTTGTAAAACTATTTGTAGCTAACAGACTTAATTATGATCAGTTGAAAAGATCCTTAATAAGGTGACAGAAGTAAAAAGAAGAAAACAATAAGAATCTGGAACTGACCATCTGCTGCACTTCTTTAAGGGCTTCTGTCTTACTTCCTTGCTTTATCTATCTCAGTCATCTTCTCCTTTTCTTCTTTATTGTATCTTCCCTAGATAATAAGGTTTATCAGTAAGCATCACACAAATTACTAAGAGAGGGCACTACAAAGGAAGCAGAAAAAATACAGGAGGAAGGAAGAGTGACGAGCAGACTGCAGTCTGGTTTTTAACTATAATGCTGTAGTATGTTGTAGAATGACAGCAGCATCTGCCAAGCAGTACAAACACAAATCTAAACCTGTACATGCACAAGATCCTACATATATTCAGGGGTTTTTCCAAATTAATTCTTCAGGGGTTCGAAAGCAGCAGCTGATGTTGAACAATTCTCTTTGCTTACTAGTTGCTACTGCTTACGTGTTTCTAACATGTTAAACCAGGCATGAAATGATTTTAAATGGCAGATTCTGGTCCACAGCCAGCTCTGTCTTTGTCAAGGCTCCACCAACAGCTCAGCTATGCAATGCCTTTTACATTCTGTCAGGAAATCCTTCCCCTGCTCTCTCAGGGCTTTGGGAAGTAGCTGCAACGTGCTGCTCCAGTTCCTAATTGCTTAGAGAACACGCAGTGTCTTTTGGCATTGCAGAGCTAGAGTCAGCACACAGCAGCTACTCCCTGATGCCTGACCTCATGGACAGTCAATTAATCAAGGTGTACTTTCAGCAGACTCAAATTAATTATGTAGTCCTTTGTTAACTATGATATTCACAGAGTAAACATCTCAATGATCGAGTGAGTGTAATCCATAAAATTACAGATCATCAAAAGCACACAAAATTTGCACCAAAAGCCTGTGAATGGAGCTTGTTTGGGAGGTTGGTCCTTGTAAGCAATTCAGGTGCTGCACTCAACCCTCATGAAAGAAACCATAGTAAGCTCTCTACAAATTGCTTATTGGAAGAACATGCATCTAAATAAATAAGCTGTTTACATTTTTTTACGGAAGTACATCAAGCTTTACAAATGAGTTTTCATGCAGGGAGGAGGAGAAGAGATGGTCTGGAGGAAGAGCAAGAGTGGCAGAGGTGAAAAAAGCCCATCTAGTGACAGATCATATCGTCAGTGATTCCAGCTTGAGAAGTCACAATACCATGCAGCAATGGAAAGAAGACATATTTGCAACTGCAAAAAGCAAAGTCAGGATCAGATCGGGCTCTGAAAATGAACAGACTTGCCATTAGTTTACACAACTTCATCATGTATCATGTCACCCCGTGCCAGCTCCTCTGAAAAGCAGATGCTGTGGAGAGCTGTGCGCTGAAGGGCAATGCAGAACACAAGAAACACAAATTTAAGTGAAAATCCTCACTGCAGGCACCATTTAGCAGATGTGGTAAGGGAGGAACAACATAGCATAGGTTACAGAACTGTCTAAGGGGATGCTCAGTAAACTAGGTAGTAGTATATTTATACTTCATACAGAACCGGGATTGTGTAAGCATGGACCACATTATTTAAACTAGATAAACAAGAAGGATGAAGAAAATAACATTATCATTGGACAGTCTGACTGAAGCTCCACAAGATGCGTGAAATGCTTGGCACACATCAAACTTAGCACCCAGCAGCTCCACATTTCTATTTAACCTGGTCCATGTACCTGGAATCTGTCCTAGTATACATAACTCTATATTAACCGTAATAATAAACCAATAGTATACACAGACACTTATATAATGATGAACTAATAGTATATTACCCCATATAGAAAAGCTGTTGTTATTATGCAGCAGTTGCAACTTAATATTTTGACACTGATGTATTACTAAATAAAATATATTCACAAGAAAGTTTTCATACTCAAAAATCCAGAGACCGAACAGCTTCTATAAGCACCTACATAAATCTCATAGATTAAAAGAACTGAGGAATATCAGCTACCAAAGAAAAAATCTGTTACAGAGTAAACTAACTCCACCAACATTAACATCAGAGATGGTTAAGTATAAATTACCATTCAGCCTCTCATTCAGACATACTTTTGCATCATAATAAATGTGTACCTGGATCCTGATCATTCCTGTCTGATACAGCTCACAGAAAAGAGGGGGGCTCTGGTTAAATTGTAAATAAATACATATAAATACTTAAATAAGACTTTTTAATAATTAGAAATATTAGTTGTAACAGATTATTACTCCCAACCTTCAAAAACAGCACAGCTTGAAGCACAGCAAAGTTGGCAATTTGATAATTTATTCAAATTCTATCTTAATAAATATTAATAAATACTTCATGCTACAAATAAAATACTCTCACAGAAGAATGAAACAAGCTTTTGAGCTTGGTTCTAGAGAAGCAGTTAAATATATCATTCACCCACAGCTGGGCCAACAGAAAAAAGCCAGTGGAGCTTCCCTTTGGTCTCTCACTGTTCCTGGTTATTTCTGACGGCAAACAGTAAAAATCTATCAAGGAAAGAGACTACATTTCAGAGTCTTTTTTGTTATCCTGTATAATACTATTTACCTATGCATTTGCTGATTTTCAGAAATACAGAAGCTAGACTATTAGGCTCAGTCATGTTTAAAGCTACAAAGGTACGCAAAGTCTCCGTGGCACTCTGTTTTTTAAATGCAAAGGGGGAATGAGCCAGTTCACCTGTCAGCACCCCTCAAAAAAAAAAAACCAAAACCAAAAACAACCAAACAAAGCAAACAAGCAAACAAATCAAACCCTGAACAACCACAAACCAAAGCATCCCAGGAAGCATTCTTTATCCACAGATTGACCATAATGGAAAATAAGAGATCTTGCAGTATTCCATATGAAGAGGAGTATTCTGCCTTCTGTGGAGATACATGCATGCAATTTAAAAAGGACCAACAACTGAGAGCACCCAAAAAATGGAGAAAACATTGGAGCAAAGGACTCTGGATTCTTAAATGATACAAGGGAGAAATAAGTAAGAGAACTGAGATTAATACACCATGAGTCCATAAGATCTGGCCCAAGAACTATCCATAAAGCAAAGAGGCAAAGGCCTGGCTCAGACTTGCTGAGTTTCACCTCTACCACGTTAGCCAATTTTCAAGCCTTCAGTACAGCTTAAACCAATGGGCCTGTCTCATTCCTAAAGACCCCTTTATGCTCTAAATATATTCCCCACGCACAGTGCTGACACTGGAGTAGAAAAACTTCCAGGATACACTGTTCAACTGAAATAAGAAGAGTAATATCAATCATCTCACATTGAAAAAAAAAAAAAAAACATTCTACGGATAATTTTTGGCAGAACTTGCTCATTATGGTGCAATAAAAACGTAAACAGTTTTTCATATTCAGGCTATAACTATACCCAGAGACACACTATTGTGACTGGCATGGAAATACATCAAGTTTGTACTTAACAACTGGACTGTGGCCAACCCTATACCCAGAGACACACTATTGTGACTGGCACGGAAATACATCAAGTTTGTACTTTACAACTGGACTGTGGCCAACTTGAAATATCAGGAATGGCATAAACAGGACCAAACCCTTTATGCAGGGCATATTGTAATCCTAGAGAATGCATACCCAGAATGAACCTGATAAGGAAGTGCATAAAAAGGAAGGAGTCAGAGTCAGCTCAAAGGTTTCTACACCAAAAAACATTATCTTGTCCTTGTCCCCTATGTCCTCGTCCGTGCAGCAGCAACAAGGAAGTCCTTGGGGTCCCAGCTGTTCCACACATGGACCCACACGCAGCTGGATACAGGAGCCCCAATGACACACAAACCTGTCCCCAGGGACACCCCTGTTCTCTACTAGAGGTATGGAGCCAAGTATCCCTATCCCATGTAACCCCACCGCACCACTCCTCATCAGCTCCAAACTCCCAGCAAAGCACCCTCCTCTGTCCTCAAGGCAAGGAAGCAGCACAGTCACTGGCCACCACTGACCCCTTCAGCAGAAGATGTTACTCCACATCCCATTTTCACTCACATCAGCAGAGGGCTGTGTGAGCAGAGGGCCCGGCTTAGTCGCATACTTACTGCCTGTCCAAACAGCAGCATCTCCCCCAAACAGCTGCTTTGAGACACCCAGCTGTGCTGGGACACAAAGGGACAGGTGAAGCACCTGTAGCAATTCCAAGGCTCCTGCTCTTACACTACACTGCAGAGAACTTGTCCTGGGTTCAACATGGTGGAACCAGATGCTCTCCTGTTGTCTGGCTTTCTTCTTCTCAGAGAGCTGTGGTTTTCCCGAGCTTCTGGGAAGGAGGACACAACAATGAACTCATAAAAGGGCGCATATTGAGAGATTCGAGGACATCTTGTTTTCCCCTCTGCTCTGTCTACTGTCCTCTCTATCTTGTCTGTGCTGCGGCTCTCTCAGATATGCCGCGCAGGACTCCTGAATCTCACGCCCTGGGACTGGAAACCTTTATCAAGCAGAGAAAGACACGTCCAAGATCTGCTAGTTCCCTGAAGCAGTAAAAGACTCCTTCTGCAAAATGGGTAGAACCTTCTCCGTTTTCTGCTGATTCCCGGCGGGGGTGGTATGTGAACTGTTTTGCCGTGACGGATTGACACAGCGATACCCCTTATCTCTGCGGCGGATGAAGAAGGTGCCAACGCATGTGGGAATTTGAAGATATTCCCTTGGGACACGA
>NW_010398136.1:104938-113224 GCF_000710305.1 Buceros rhinoceros silvestris | reverse complement strand
TCATTTCCTAAGGCAGCTGACAATAATGAAAATGACATAGACTTGCTATGTGACCTTCTTTAATAAAGCAGGTGATAGTTTAATAGAGCTGCACAGTGCATAAAACAGGAAGAAAAATAAACTTGCTTTACTTGAACACATACAACACCAAGGGTGTCAATGGAATCAAATGAGATAATCAGAGTTTGATGGGAATGCAGAGTAGAAGGGGAAGGGAAGGGAAAGCAGGAAGGGGAAGGGGTAAGGAGAAAGGGGAAGGAATGGGGAAGGAATGGAGAAAGGGGAAGGAATGGGGAAGGGAAGGGAAGGGAAGGGAAGGGAAGGGAAGGGAAGGGAAAGGGAAGGGAAGGGAAGGGAAGGGAAGGGAAGGGAAGGGAAGGGAAGGGAAGGGAAGGGAAGGGAAGGGAAGGGAAGGGAAGGGAAGGGAAGGGAAGGGAAGGGAAGGGAAGGGAAGGGAAGGGAAGGGAAGGGAAGGGAAGGGAAGGGAAGGGAAGGGAAGGGAAGGGAAGGGAAGGGAATGGAAGGGAAGGGAAGGGAAGGGAAGGGAAGGGAAGGGAAGGGAAGGGAAGGGAGCAGTTCAAACTATAGTATGGAATAAGTATTATAAGAAAAATGAAATAATACTTCATTTTGATCAAAGATTGGGCTTGTGTTTCAGTCACCACAGAAAGTCTTATACTGAAAATACTATATCAGTAGTAACCCTTGATGGCTGTAATTCCTGTGTAAGTCAAACTACCAACTGCAATCTTCAAGATATTTTGCTAGGAAAGGGATTAAAAACCACCACTTGGAGTCAACCAAAACATCCAACTGCCGTCACAGGAAGTGGTGCATTTCTGACTAAGCAGCTAGCTAGCTTGATTGTTTTCATTTTTGTAACATCTGTTTTTCTTCTACACAAGACCGTTAAGAAAAATTACTAATGATTGTTACATTAAATGAAAGGTTGTTGTTCCAAAGACATTATCCCAGAGACTTTGTCAATTACTGTAAAGGAATTCTGCTGAAAACATATTCCAATAATTCAAATAAATTGTAGGTAAGCAGGAGAAAAGGGGAAAATGGATGATGGTATGTGGCTTATGTTTTAAAAGCCATACGTTGAGTTTAGACAATTCAGTGTAATCTTCATTATCCCCAAAAAGCCTTTTGATTGTTTTATTCTTTCAAATATGCCCTATTTAAATATTTTTCAAGCTTTACATATGGTATCCATGTTATTAGCTCTGTAAAGTGTTTACAAGAAGTCTCAAAATGCAATCCTCATGGCACTGTAATTTACAGAGAAGCTAACACTGTCATAATAACATCTTTATCCTACAACAGATCAGAGCTTAAAGTAATATTGCAAAGTAAAACAAATCCCATTAAAGAAAACAGAACTACCAGCAATAAAATTACAGTATGCTGAATCACCCTCGTGAGAGCATTGTGGAAGCCTGGCTATGAGAGGGTGCTGAAGTAGAACGATAAAGCAAATGATGGGAAGTGAATAGATTACAGACCCTGTTAAAAGTTAAATATAGATCGTTTCACCTCTAGGCCACAGGGGAGAGTGAAGGCAGACTTTTTATACAAAGTGATTAAAGCTTTTTGGTGGCTTCTCCGGAACAAGAAAGTGGCCACACTAAGTCCAGGAGGAGGTGCGTATTTTCTGCATTGGAAGAAACAAACTTTCAACACAATAAACAGCAACACTGAGCAAATACCAAGCTTTGTTCCTGCATCTGCCAATCGGCTGTGCTCAAACTGTAACATTTTAAAGATTTTTAGTTTCCTTAGCAAATAAAGCACCTGCTCAAATGCATGCAAACAAGTTGCAATAAAACATCGCATTTCCAGTCTATTTTCTGCTAGGTAGTTGCACCACTTCTAAACGATCACTATCAGTGCCACCTTCTCCCCCCATAAGTCTGTGAACTGCTGGCTAGCAGCCCCAGGCTGGCTCACCCCATTATTCGCTGCACCCTCTGAAAGACATTAAAAAAAAATACTTCAGGATAATTACTGCAGGAGAAAATTTGACATGTTGTCTCAAAACTTACTGAGTAAAATCTTAGATCCAGTGAAACATTTTGCTTTTGCCTTTAGACTCCAAGTTTTCACTTGCTTGCTATTTATGTGCATGTTAAATGACTGATACAACTCTCTTTGGAGGGGAAAATAATTTCAACTTGTTCTGAAGCCCTGAGATATACCAAAAGGATCCTAAAAAGTCAGAATTTGCTCTGTGTCAGTTTGTCTGATCTACAACTCTACTGAAATTTCTTTCAAATGTAAAATATCCATCACTGTACTGATTGCAAATAATTCTTTTGCACTGAATTGGGAAGAATTTGGAAAGAAAAAAGTTTTTAAGTTATAACTAATGCCATATATTTAGGACTGCAGACCAGGCTTTTAATACGTTCATAATGTGTTCTGTTAGCCATTTATTCATCAAACTTATTTTTTCACATTTGAGAAGTCAAAGCAAATCCCAGCTGTCTTGAAAAACTACAGGTTTCTCACTTTCAGAGAGTTACTTTCTCATCCCTGAAATGTTGAAATTTTTGATGAACGTATCCTCCGAAAATCAGAAATAGAATGAGAACAATAATAAAAAACTTTATTAGATAAGGTGGGTTTTCACAAAATCACAGAATTATTTGGTTGGAAGAGACCTTTAAGATCATTGAGTCCAACCGTTCACCCTGCACTGCCAGGGTCCCTAAACCACGTCCCTCACCAACACATCCACACAGCTTTTGAACGCTTCCAGGGATGGGGACTCCACCACTTCCCTGGGCAGCCTGGTCCAAGGCTTCATAACCCTCTCTGTAAAGAAATTCTTCCTCATATCCAGCATAAACCTCCCCTGGCACAACTTGAGGCTGTTCCCTCTAGTCCTGTTGTTTGTGACTTAGGAGAAGAGTCTGGCCCCCATCTCTCTACCACCTCCTTTCAGGTGGTGGTAGAAAGTGATGAGGTCTCCCCTCAGCCTCCTTTCCTCCAGACTAAATAACCCCAGTTCCCTCAGATACTCTTCATAAGACTTGTCCTCTAGACCCTTCACCAGCTTTGTTGCCCTTCTCTGAACATGCTCAAGCACCTCAGTGTCTTTCTTGAACTGAGGGGCCCAAAACTGGACACAGCACTCAAGGTGTTGCTTCATGAGTGCAGTGTACAGGTGGATAATCACTTCCCAACTCCTGCTGGCCACACTATTGCTGATACAAGCCAGGATGCTGTTGGCCACCTGGGCACACTGCTGGCTCAGATTCAATTGGCTGTCAGCCAAGACCCCAAGGTCCTTTTCTGCTGGGCAGCTTTCCAGCCACTCTTCCCTGAGCCTGTAACACTGGAGGAGGTTGTTGTGATTCAAGTGCAGGACCTGACACCTGGACCTGTTTAACCTCAAACCATTGGCCTCGGCTCATCAATCCAGCCTGTCCAGATCCCTCTGTAGAACCTCCTGACCTTCAGGCAGATTAACACACCCACCCAACTTGGTGTCATCTGTGAACTGAGGGTCCACTCGATCCCCTCATCCAGATCATTGATAAAGATGTTGAAGAGGACAGACCCCAATACTGATCCCTGGGGGACACCACTGATGACTGGCCACCAACCGGATTTGACTCTGTTTACCACCACTCTCTGGGCCCGGCCATCCAGAGAGTTTTTTATCCAGTGAAGGGTACACTCATCCAAGCCATGAGCAGCCAGGTTCTGCAGGAGAATGCTGTGGGAAACAGTGTCAAAAGCCTTACTAAAGTCCAGGAAAACAACATCCACAGCCCTTCCCTCATCCACTAAGTGGGTCACCTTGTCATAGAAGGAGGTCAAGTTGGTCAAACAGGACCTGCCTTTCATAAACCCGTGCTGACTGTGTCTGATCACCTGGCTATCCTGTATATGCCGCATGATGTCACTCAGGATGATCTGCTCCATGACTTCCTTGGCACTGAGGTCAGACTGACAGGTCTGTAGTTCCCTGGGTCCTCCTTCTGGCCCTTCTTGTAGATGGGTGTCACATTTGCCAACCTCCAGTCAACTGGTACCTCCCCCGTACCAGCCAGGACTGCTGTAAATGATGGAAAGTGGCTTGGTGAGAACTTCCGCCAGCTCCCTCAGAATCCTTGGGCAGATCCCATCTGGCCTCATAGACTTGTGCACATCTAAGCAGTGAAACAGTTCACTTACTGTTTCCTCTTGGATTATGGGGGCTTGATTCCACTCTCTATCCCTGCCTTCTGGTTCAAGAGGCTGAGAAATGCCAGAAATGCCACATTTGCTGTTTGGCGCAAACCCAAGCACTTGGTCAACACAATATAAGCAACAAATTTATGATCATGCTCAGCTATCCTCATCTCAAATACTGAGCAAACTAAAGACTCTTTCTGAGCCTTGTGACATTATTACATTTTCTTCATTTTCCATATGAAGGACACCCCTCCAATGCAGATACTACTGCCATCAATCAGCCTTCCAAATGAGAAAACCAATGACATGTATCTCACAGAAAAAAACCTCAAAACCCAAAACAAAACAACAACAAAAAAACCCCCTACACCACAAAAAACCCCACAAAAACAACTTAGCAAAACTCCTCCTCTACCCATATCTCTAAAGATAAGAAACAGACAAATAAATCACAACACACTGCTTTTAATATTAGAAATTGGATGAGATCATGGCTCCGGGTTAATTATAAGGTTGAAAGTTGTAGATGCTCATAGAAAGTTTTTTCTCCTTCTGCAAGTTTTTTCAATCCATTATTTTCCCTCACCAGCAATATGTAAACAAGCTAACTTATAACACCTTCATGTTTAAATCATTCTTTTAGAAAAAAATCCTCTGGCCAATGCATAACAAATGCAAAGGCTGGAAGTAAGCTCTCTTCTGTTAGGCCGAACCCAAAGACTAGGACTACGTCAGACCAGGACCATGGAAGGAGTAAATTTAAAACAAACAAAAACATTTTACACTGAAAGAAAACTTTCATGACCACATAATAGAGTTACATAGTCCTAAATAAAAATGATTATTCCAGTGCAGCAGTATTACATATTCTTAGGGAGAAGTACTTTCATCCTTTGGGTACATACTCTAAATAGCTGTGGCAATCCTGCAATTAGTGGCAAACAGGACTCTACTGTATCACGAGTATCCTCAAAGTTCCTTAGTGTGATTCTTAACACAGAAGGAATGTGCCTGTGCATGTGCCAAGGACAAGATCGCCCTGTAAAATGCCAGAGACACTCCAGGTGTGCTGCTGTCACAAGGCATCCGTCAGAGCACCTTTTAACCAGAAAGGAATGAAAAAGACCCAGCTCTTTTTCCTATTTTCCAAAAGATGAAACACAAGGCTGTTAAATTAATTTTAAAGCAAAAAAAGTCACAATTATCCACTGGAAATGTAGTCCAAGAATTTTTTCTTGTTCATGGACCTTCAAAATTCCTCTAGCAGAGACCACTTCAAACTCATCATGTGTAGGCTGTTACATGACATAATATGAGATTAATTTTTTTTTAATAATTGTTGTTCCCTGAAGAAGTAGCCCAAACTTTGGACTTGAAGTTAAAAGCAAAGTGAAAACGAGTATACTTGGTTCCATCCTCAGCGCACAGCAGGCCATGGGATTTATTCATCTGAGGCTTCCTCACTTTGCTCAAACAAAGATATGTGAGACACCGGGTTTTGATCTAAAGATATACAATCCACTAAAACCACATAAAAAAACCTTTCACTCTTAGATAATTACCATAATGAAAAAATACATTCTGCATCTCTAGTCTAAATCTATTTAAGCTGAACTTCTAGCTGCCTAAACTATTTATGCTTTCTCCTGCTAATTTAAAATGCCTTCTTTGAGAGATCTTCCCTCCATGTCATATAGTCACCATACAACCATAGCGTAAAGAAGATCTACACCAGTAATTCAAAAAGACGATAATTGTACTACAGGAGTGTCAAGAGGAAGTCAATATGGGTTAGGTTATCTTGACATAACTATGATAAAATTACCATTATTCGCTCTTTCTGTTACTGCAGTGTCAAGAGGAACCAACCAATACTGGAGCAGTAAGGTGAAAACTGCTGTATTAGCACGTGGCGAAACACAGTCACCCCATCCCCAGTTTAAAGATGCTAAACAAGGCAGGTGGGGCAGCTAATTATTATCCTCATTTTGCAGAATGAGAACTGAAGGACACAAAGATCTGGTGAAGGCCTCACAGGCAATCTAAGAGTCCCGGAACTTCCCAAGCCTCTTAAATCTTATCCTGCTGTGTTGAGACGAGTTCTTCTCAGGTTATTCACTGATTTGTTTTCTCAAGCCTATCACACTAAAATTTTAACAAAATAATGTTTGCAATTCATTCTTGGTCTTCACGCTGATCTGAGTAGTTTTCTGCAAAAATAGTCTGTGTTCAAAAGTCCAGCTTCCTTTCAAAAAGACTCTTCTACATAATGTAGCTCTTGGTCATTCCTAGGAAACCCCTCCGAGACTGTGGAAGCTCTGCAGCTAGCCAGGGACAAAGCCCTGATTCCAAACACCATACTTATGAAACAAAAATTATTAATTTGGCTTTACAAATCACTCCTCTGTGTCACCTGTCACATCTTAACCAGAAGTATCTTGAACTTTCCATTTTCAAAATGACATTTAAACATGAAATAATTAATCCTGAATTTGCTTCCTGATGTGAAGAAGTAGTGCAAGAAGTTATTATAGTCCTTTTGTTGACAGGGGAAACTGAGACAGAAGTTATGAACCTCAATACCTAGCATGACAGAGCAATCTGAATTTAGGTGGCACAATTCCAAGTGCTAGATACAAAGAGGTTTATATAATGTAGACGTGTTTTCATGGTGTTTCCTTCACAGAGACTTTCTGAATAACACACCAACAGAATTAGAACCATCTTTAACAGAAAAAGCTGTGTGTTTTTTTTTTTCTTTCAAACAACGTCGAATCCAAAAAACCCACGATTAACCGACATGGAATAGGATGTGTAAAATACATCTTGCTGTAGGAAGGTGTGTGTTATATTTAACTTAAAAAATCTCATAGGTCTCCTAAAGCCAAAGTATATTTGTAAATAACAAGCTATCTAAACTGCCTTACACATTAATAAACAAAAAGACTTTAGGCCATGCTCATATTAAACTACAACTGTGCCATCAGTAAACGAAAATCAATTGAAATCAATTTAGCTAAGATAAAAAGTCCCTTTCCCCTGCTGCAGCTCATCTGGTGTGCTAACAGCTCCCAGTGATGAAACAGGTGCTTGTAAATTAATTAGCCTACTGAAACACACCTTAAAATGAATTTCCCAGAACACCCTGGCAGTGAGCCATCCTGGTCCCATGAGCTGATCAGTGTTCTGTAAATATTGAGATTTGATAAAGTAAATGCTACTCTGGCAGCAGATGGTTTGGAATGCTCTGTTGACATTGCCTGCGATTACTTGGATATGAAGACTTTGCTTCTCATAGACCTCCTTTGGGAGCCACTGGAGGACTTGATCCCCTCTCCAGCTATTTGCCTTCTAATTGAAAATCCTTATTCCCAGATGGAGCATAATGCTGCTGCTTCAGGCGTCTAGCTCTGCGCTGCTTGACTGTTGATACATGGGTAATTGCTTTCAGTAATGCAGGTTAAATGTGACATTTAGTGCTTAATAAAAATTATCAAGGCCAAAGCCGTTTATCATTATTACACTTGGGCTGTCAGTTCTAAAGGAATTTTCAATTCATTTTAATTCTTGCTGAAGAGGTGACTAGCTCCTCCCCAGAAGAGGGGGAGAGGCAGAAACCAAACTTGGGCATTTTTCTGCTTTATTTCTGAGATTTGTTTGCTAACAAACATGGCAACTATCTGCCTTTGTACTTAGTATGTTGGTGAATAAAATAGAATGAGCAGCTGCTCTGTACACAAAGCACATAAACCAGATGCACTACACTGCACCTTCTGTGGAAAGTTATTCCTCTTGTAGAATCATAACGAAATGAACCTGAATTGAGTAATATCAACCTCAAAGTGTTTCAAAAGTCAGGAGGATAAAAGCTTCCATGTCATGGTAGGCACAGCAACTCCACTTTGCTGAGTGTATTTAGGATAGCTGCTGCAGCGCTTTGTTTTCTTTGGTTTTTTGGTTTTTTTAAAGATGGTAATTCCTACTGGGGCAAACAGACTGATATTCTTATTATGGATTAGTGATTTGATAAGAGAGCAATGCTGCAGACACAAAGCTTAGAAAGAACAGATTTAAAATGAGGGTAGAGTGAAATCTGTC
>NW_010398136.1:97624-104820 GCF_000710305.1 Buceros rhinoceros silvestris | reverse complement strand
CAGGAATGGTGCCGTCACATCCCTGCTTTTCAAAAGCAGAAGCTGGAACTCATGA
This sequence comes from Buceros rhinoceros silvestris, assembly GCF_000710305.1. Taxonomy (NCBI): domain Eukaryota; kingdom Metazoa; phylum Chordata; class Aves; order Bucerotiformes; family Bucerotidae; genus Buceros; species Buceros rhinoceros. Next base: position 104,765 of record NW_010398136.1, on the reverse strand, counting down.
AAACCACACACTCAGGGACTGGTTATGGCCTTGAAGTTAATACCATCAGTGACAGCATCTGAAGAAATTATTTTTTTCAAGCTTTCACCCGTCCAACTCACCAGTATGCCCAGATTTGCTTTAGTCATAAAAGTGATAGTGTTTAACAGCAAATACACAGACACTGTGTTTGAAGGCATCCTCCAAGTTACATGAAGTGAAGAGATTAAGTTACATAAAGTGCAGATATTAAGTTGCATACTACTGCAATATGGATTAGTTTTCTGGGTTGTTTTGTTGTTGTTGTTGTTGTTGTTGTTATTGTTAATAAACATTCCCTCTTCAGAAAAATTTCCAAATATTAAAAAAGGGGTTCTGCTTGACTGTCCTGTTGTGAGTAATAATGCATGTTCCAGCTTCTGCTTTTGGAAGAAGATTCTATTTTCCTCCTTGCCTAATGGATTTTGTAAAGCTCAGTTTCCTTGTCTATATCTCCATTACAATCATTAACCATGACATAATTTTCTTAGTTTCCAGAATTCATTGCCACTCACATTTTGTTACTCATGTTACATTGTTTGCTTTATCACAGAAAATACAAGAATTTTGAGCTCACTTTTGCCTTAGAACAAACTTTGCGAAGCTGAATTTGTCCCTTTTGAGAACCTGACCTGGGTGCCTAATAGACAGCCCATGGAGAGAGCCTGTCAAGTCAGAGCAGAAGACTCATTTCAGCCAAATATTGCACCTAAAGAAAGTAACTTCTTTTGGTAGACATCTGAGGAGATGTGACTAACCCCTCCTCCACCCACCTCTTTTTTTTCAGGAGTAACCAGAAGGATGTCCATTTGGTTTCAAGGTCCATGCTCTGGTGGCCTTTCATTTATAGTAAGCTTCTAGTGTGGGTTTATTTGTAGAGATTCTGCACAGCTAAAATGAGTACGGTGCCTCCGGTGTGCCTTCTCCAGTTCTGCAGGAGTACCTACCCACTTGATACGCTCACACACATATGCCTACATCTAGAGCTGCCAACATAAAAGAATACTGGCTATAGAAGCATTCACGAAAAACATAGAAATAAATATTTCCCCTTCTTAAAAAAAAAGACAAAGAAGCTCTGCCATGTTGCTCATCAGAGGTCCAGGACAGATCCTCGATATATAGAGGTATCATATGGATCTCTCGGCAACCCTACTGCTATCTACTATACTTCCTAAATTATAAGGGTTGAATTTAGCGGAAGATTATTTGCTGTAGATGCTTTGCTCTTCTTCCTCTTTGCTGGAATACCATATGTTAGGAACTCCTCTGGGGAAAGCAACTTTTGAAAAAAAAATAGTGGATGCTAAGTAACTTAATGGATAATAAAATGCCTTGTGCTTCTGGGACTGCTATTTAAAGACCAAACTGATGTTTTATGTAAAATAACTATTGCAGTCTTGGGACCTCACCCCACATTTCTGTAGGATTGACTGTAGGTAAAGCACTTATTCCCCAATAAGAGCACACATTTCTAGGAGTCATTAACAAGCTCCCACAAGACAAGTGGCCTTCCTTGCCACCAGCCCCCTCAAAAAAAGTGGAAGTTACTAAGTAAAGAATAGTAAAAAGAAAATCGGTAATGTGGTATCAATACAGGCTGGGAGATGAAGGGATTGAGAGCAGCACTGATGAGAAAGACTTGGGGGTACTGGTGGATGAAAAGCTGGACATGAGCCAGCAATGTGAGCTCTCAGCCCGGAAGGCCAAACGCATCCTGCATCAAAAAGAAGCGCTGCCAGCAGGTCAAGGGAGGTGATTCTGTCCATCTGCTTAACTCTGGTGGGACCCCACCCAGAGTACTGCATCTGGCTCTGGAGTCCTCAGCACAAGAAAGACATGGACCTGCTGGACAGAGTTCAGATGAGGGTCACAAAGAATATCAGAGGGCTGGGGCATCTCTCCTATGAAGAAAGGCTAAGAGAGCTGGGGTTGTTCAGCTTGCAAAAGCAAAGGCTTTGGGGAGACCTTATTGCAGCCTCTCAATTCTTAAAGGGGGCCTGTAAGAAAGATAGGGACCGTCTTTTTAGCAGGGCCTGTTGCGACAGGACAAGCGGTAATGGTTTTAATCTAAAAGAGAGGGGATTTAGACTAGATATAAGGAAGAAGTGTTTTACAATGAGGGTGGTAAAACACTGAAGCAGGTTGCCCAGAGATGCTTTATCCCCGGAAACAGGAACCCCTTCGACAGGGCTCTGAGCAACCTGATCAGAGGTTATTCATCAGAGGTTGATCATCCCTGTTGACTGCAGAGGAATTGGACTAGATGATCTTTAAAGGTCCCTTCCAACTCAGACTATTCTATGAATGCTTCTCCACCACACAGGCAGCGTGCTAGAGTGCTAGAGTACAGACTCCATCAGTTAAATGCAACAATATGAGCAATTCTGTATTAAAAAATGCTTTTTTTGTTCTCTCACCTAAAGCATGAAAAATTACCAATTAACCAGTTCTAGTGCATAGATTCTATTGCTTACAAGCTCATTTATTACTTGAGTAGGCCATTTATCAGCTGTATTCTGCCTTGGCATAGAACACTATAAATTCCTCCAGTGTTAATGTCAAAGAATGTTTTTATGAGGACTTCATCTTCAGAAACAGTGGGAAGAAAGCTGCACAGAAATTGAAGCAGCAAGCTACACAGTGCATATTATCCATGCCTGTGAGAAGTGATGTGATTATCAGAGAAGTACCAGTTCAGACCTTCCAAAGTGTCTGAGGACATCTAGGTTCAAAACCAAAGCTGTAAAAGAGCTCGAAGCATCAATGAAGAGCACTTAGTCCCTGGGAAGGAGCCCTTGTACTATTCTCTGGATAACTGGATACAGGGCATTGTTATCATCTGAAAGGCAGCTGTTTCTAACCATAAATATTGGGGCAGAAGCTAATTCCAAGAAAGATTCAGGGGAGGAAACAAAAGATAGAAAAAATGCAGGTGTTATTAGGTACTCAAAAGGCAAAAAAAATATATGCTAGACCCCTATTCCTGTTTCAGTATAACCTCTGTCTTTGGGATCTTTAGAGAAGTCTCACAGTGGCTGGGTGGGGGAAGAAGGAAGTTAGAAGTGGAAACTGGATACTTCTATCATCTTCATAGAACAGTGCCAAAAGATTTAAGTAGGTGGTCATGAGCCAGCCAGTGAGCTTATTCAATGCTGAAAGAAACAGTTACTTCAAACATATGGAAAAAAAAGATGAAATGCAGAAGAGATGATCATTTAGACTTTGTGGTTGTCACTGGCTTGGTTGCAGAAAGAACCCTTTGAGTAAAACTCACATGGTCATGATACATAAGAGAAAATTACTGCATAATATTCCTACCACTATGAAGAAAATATTAATCTTGCTTCATTTTTCATGTGCTCAGCAATCACAGCCACAGTAAGTTAAATAGAATAAATTTAAGAAATGTTCAGAGAATGGCAAAGAATGGTCCCATTTGGGCAGCCTCAAAGCTGGCGGAAGAGCCATATGTAGGGTTGGCAAGACAGGCAAGGGCAATAGGCCCACCATCGTTAGCATGCTTGGCAGAGATCTGGAGCTGCTAATGTTATTGAGAGAAGACACGTTTGAAATCCCAAGGAAATTCATTACAGAAGAGGCTTGACGGGGGCAAGACGGTCAGTTGGAAAATGTTATTTCAACAGAAGTTATTGAAGTTATGTCTCCCCTGAGATTTTCCTGAGATTTAAACTTCGCTTTGAATTCGAGTTCAGTTTAGATGTGGCTAGCAAGGTCTGAAGCAACAGTTTCCTCAGCTCTAATTGATTACAGGTCTAAATGGCCTATTTTGGTCCAACATTTTGTTCTTTTTCTAGCCGTGGTATGAATAATGGCACTCCCTTGTATTAACATTGATTGGCCTCTTTCACAGTTGTAAGTTTATGAGCCCGGAGTAGCAAAACATCACTGTGAGAAGTTCTTGTGGCTTATTGTCTGCTTTCTATGTTTTTAGCTATCATCAAATCCTCTGAAAATCCACAGATTTCTGTGCTGTGTGAGAGATCTTGTAAGATTAGCTTGTAAGATCTTCGAGTCTCCCTTATCAGCTTTCCATAAATGTTACCCCAAAACTCTTGTGCTATTACTTTATTCTCTGTCGTACGACTCTTACTACTCACCTTTCTTTCCACCTTGTCTTGCTTTTAACCTAAATATCTTTAACCAGCTTGAATCTCCTTCCAGTCTGGAAGTGAATTCTGGTCTGTGTGTCTCATTCGACTTTGAGAAAATTATTTTCAGGACTCTTTGGTTTCCAGATGATGATATTCTGATTTCTTCAAAGCTTACCGAGTTTGCAGTTCCTCTGCATCATCACTCCTTTTATTTTTAAATTCCACATACGCAGATAGTTTTCATATTTCTTTAGTTAGACCTATATTATAATATGCATTTACATGTTGCTAGTTAATATCTTTATTAGTAATATAGTGTATACATTACACTAATGTAATATACATACACTTGATACACTTAATAGTGTATGTAACAATAATTTATACATAATATGACAAGAATGTAGATTGTCCTGAGTACTAGACAGTTGTTCAAATTTCATCACAAAAGTGCATCAGTGTGAGATCCCAAGAAAAAGTGATTGAGACAGGATTTATGATTTGGACGGGAGAAGAAATCTGTCCCTTAAATCACCATTTCTTTTGTCTCTGTGCCTATCTCCCATCTAAGTCCACATTTGGTTCCCACCACTTAGATTCCATGACCTGTTCCCTGGCAGAATTATCCTCCTCATCCACCCAGTAGCAGGCCCAGCTTTGACCGTATAAGTGAAAAAAACCCCAAACTTTTAAATTCGTTAATAATGATTAACTCCTTTTAAAAAGGACACAAATAACTGGTTCTGAAACAAGAAGAAATTTCACAGCCCCCTTTGATGACAAAACACTCGTTTTCAAGATTATCTATCAATGTCACATTATCAGAGAAGACAATTTTTATGACTATACATTGAGCTGGCAAAAGTATGTTTGACCAGTAGTTTCGATTCTTTTTCATGGAAAGCAAAAGGAAATACACAGCCTTACCACGGGCTGGCTGCCTCTAACACAGGGCTCCTATGACAACATTCTCCATCAGAATTATATTAAAACTAGTTTTCAAAGATGTGGGTTTTATGGGGTAGAAGTCAAGAGGTACTGAGTTTTCTTCTGCAGCAAAGTCACTGCGAGGAAAAAAACACCGTTCTTCATAACTGAAATTTATTTAGCTGATATTTATTTAAGCATTTCAACTGGCAGGCAATTACTACAAATATAAAGCCACAGAATGTGGTTACCCAACAGCATATGTGAATCTCTTTCTACAGCTATTTTATTGTGAAATAAAACAATTGTGTTTGAGGGCTTCTTTCTTAATTAATGCTACTGACAATTTCAAAAGTTCTTAAACCTGTTTTGAAATAAAAAATAAAATTGAGTTTTTCTATTGTTCTATTTTTTTCTTTTATTTTCTATTTTCACCAATTTCTAGCTGGCTTTAACTCTGTTTGAACAGCGTTTATTTGAGTTATTAAGGTCTGTAAAAGGTCTTGAAAATCTAAATACTCTAAAATCTAAATGCTGTTGTATAAGAAGGATCACAATCATTATAAAAGAGTGTTACCTATTTCTTTATTAACATTATATTCATCCCTATGATAAAATAAGAAGTTACTAATCAAAAAAGGCACTATCCAAGTAGGTTAATTCTATGGTCAATGGAAAGAAACCAAGAAAAGAGAATACTTTTTTCAAATCTGGAAAGAATTGTCAATATCAATTACTAAACAATAGCTGAAAAGGTACAAAAGTTTTGGGTTTTGACAGAAAAAAAGTTATTGTTGTGATGGTCTTTAATGAAAGAATTCCTATCCGTACTATGTTTAAAAATGTGGTGTCCTGGTTTCAGTTAGAAAGAACTGGTCCTGTTCAGTGATTCCACTTTCCAGCTCAGTCTCTTCTCAGTGACAGCACTGTCTGAAGTTAACGGCATATTTTCACAGACAGTGTCTGCTCCTAGAAGTGATAACGCTGGATGTTTACAGTCACTGCCAGGGGCTGGTGTGCAGAAAGGCTCTGGATTATACTTGCTCCTGTGCAGACCAAGGTCACTGCTAAATCCTGTGTGCCACGGTGGGGGAGCAGTAAGTGAAAAGCTGTGCCTGCAGGGAGGAGTGGACAGGACAGGACAGGTGACCCTACACTGACCAACAAGGTGCTCCATCCCGTAGATGTCATATTGGGTATAAAGCTGAGGGATCATGAGGGATCATAAAGGTCAAGCTCTTTCCTTCCACGGCCAATATCTGAGGAGGATTCTGTCTGTTCTGCTTACGATCCCAACCTGTGCATCCCTGAATCCAGTTCCAGAATCCAGCTCCTGCATCCGTTTCCCATCTGCTGCTGAGCCCAGCCTGGGCCTTCCCCAGTGTCTGCCCTGCAGCATCAGTGTGACAGTGACGTGATTGATTGCCATCAGGGAGTCTAGTTTCGGTACTGGGTTCGTATATATTTGTATGTATTTCATTTTATTGTTTTTATTTTCATTAAAATGTTTTTAGTTTTCTTTTCTAATCCATAAGTCTCTCTTCCTCATTCTCTTTCTCTTTGTCATTCATCTAAGTGGCCAGCCCAGCCCTAACCCTTGGCATATGATTATATCTAAACCATTGCATTGAACTATAAAGATCGGGAAAACTCTCTTCCTTTAAATGACACATACAAATTCAGAATTCTTATTTTAATTATGATCCACTGTCCCTAGCCAAAGATAAAACTGATTGCATCTGAAATCCAGTGTAGGCTGAAGTTTCTAATATTGCAATAAGCCAAACCTGGGAAGGGTGAATCAAGCACAGAATGCATTAGATTTATACACTGATCTCCCACATACATTAATAATTTTCTAACAGAACGGTTTAAAGATGATTTTGGGATGTGGATCCTTACTCTTACTCTCCAAAAAATAACTCCTTCTGGAGAACAAGAGGAAAATAAAAATTAAGTGCTTCTTCAGAACTGAAGGAACCTGGCAGGGCCACAGAGGTTTATTCCAAAATAAAGGGCACAGGAAGAATATCTATCATGTCACGCATGTGTAAAGGGAACTCCATCCTGCCTTTGGAAAG
>NW_010398136.1:94532-97528 GCF_000710305.1 Buceros rhinoceros silvestris | reverse complement strand
AGAGTGCAAAAACTCAGAGTGATATTTTCAAGGGAAATCCTAAAAACACTGTGAAACTAAATAAAATTATTCATGCCTGTGATAAAATATGAAGTTATTAATCAAAACCAGATACTATCCTAGTAGGTTAACAGTGGAATGAAACCAAGAAAAGAGAGTGTTTTTCATAATCTGGAAAGGACTGACAACATCAAGTGCTAAACAAGAGCTGTAAAGTGAAAAGTATTCTTGGCTTTAGATTTTCACCAAGAGTTTGGACAGGCTGAACTCAACAGAGCAAGAACTATTTCTGTGCTCACAGTGAGTTAACCACTTCCATCCCAAAAAAGAACTTCAGTATAGCAAACTGCTCAGGTTTAAATCTCAGTTCCAGTAAGGTAACATCTTTTTTTTAGTGTGCTGATCTAAAATCAGAAATGGCTAACTTCAGAGCACCGGACTGCAAAGTGACAAAAGAAAGGATGTAAAGTAGGAACCAGGAACAAATTTTAAGTCAGTGCAATGAGTATGGTTACATGAGTCAAACTTATTGGGCGAGACCCTGAGGGAGGTTAAGAACATAGAGATTATAAACCAAAAAGATCTGGAGGATCTTTGGCATAGCTGAGGACATTTATTCCTAAATTGTCACAGGCAGGGTCTTACCACCAGCCGTCACAAGAGAAAAAATGTACAGAAAGACAAACAAAACAAAACATTTGGAGGAATTACAATTAGTGAATATGAAGAGTATGTTTACCATCTGGAAAATATGGAAACATTAATACATTGCAAAAGCCACCAAGAAATAAAAGCATTTGACAATATATCCTGTAAGACCTACACACCTTCCCATCCACCACAAGTATTTGTGTTGTCTATCCTGAGCTCCAATGATAAGTTCAAATATATGATTCGCCTGATAATAATAGCTCTATAGTCCAAAACAACTGAGTTCTTGGGTCATCTAATAGTCAGGATTTTTTATTTGGCTTTTGCCATTATACGAAAAGAAAAAAAAAAGGTTGAGGGAAGTTGGGCTTTCAGATTGACTGTACAGATGATGGAAATACTGCTGACCACTTTGCTTATGTTCTCACTTCAGCAGAAATATATTTAAGGAGTTTAAATACAGGACAAGGAGGCATCTCTACCCAGCATCAGAGATGAGCAGCTCAAGACAGATGTCAAGGAATATCAAAAGTATACAAAAAGTTTCTTCTTGGCATTCAGGAAGGCCTGTGAAAGCTCCCACTCTTTCTTCAGTTATTGATTGTCTGGAGGGTGTTATGGTGAACCTAAATTCACCAAGAACAGTCTAACAACCAGCCTAATCATGAATCTACTGTACATTTTAAAACCAGTTTCAAATTTATGTCAATTGGTACATGTTGAGACCTCATCTTTGGTTCTGATGATCAGACACTAACAAATGCACTGTAGTACTAAATATTTCCAGCACAATACTGAGAATATCACTGGCATTCCAGACTTGATCAGACTGCCAGATGATTCAGCAATGCCAGCTTCTCATTAAGGACCTCCTTTTCATAGGGCACTGGGGAAATCAGAAACCCACCACAACATTTTTTAAAACCAAGGAAAGATGAACAATCTTGGATTTTTATCCAGGGTTTTCTGATCAGTAGGTTCAAACTGGAAATGTTGTCCATGAGGAAATGTCTGGAATCTCCAGCTTTTCCAGATATAACTTGCTTTTTTTAAATAATAATTTCTAAAACTCATTAATCATAGTTTTCTATCGCAACTCACTTGCTATTTTGCTGGAAGCAATACACAGCTCTCTCTTACAGGTAATAAATTAAATTACTGGGAAACAGAGAATAATGTGTGTGTGGTTTCTCTGAAATGAGCTGGGTGAATTTCACATAGCTTTTCCGATTTTTTTTATTGCCATACATATGATGTTTTAAATGAGTCCATAGTAGTTCATAATAATGTTTTCAATGTTTTTCTGTAATGTAGAATTAAAATAAGTAATTTAATTAATTATTTTTCTTTCTCAAGGGTTCATGACTTTCTGAACATTACAATGTTTCGATCTAGGAGAAAAAGAGGGAGTTTATTCCTTTACATCCTATGTTCAGACCAAGGAGGATTTTTGAAAAGTTCTCTTCTCAACAGTTTGAGTAATCAGAGCTGAGACTGAGGATTCCAGGTCTGTGCAGGCACTTAAGCTACTGAGTCAGTATACATGTACACTCCACTGTCATGGAGAATTTGCTTTCCAATGACTTAAAAATTACTTTTTCCATCTTTTGGATACAAACACTAAAATACAGCACGTCTTCACAATTTCAGATTTTCAAATGATTTAGTCTACTCTGAAGATGAGTTGTTTAGGAATATCTGGATACATTAGTTTAGAAATTACATCCTTTCCAAAATTACATTTGTCATTATCTTTTGCTGTTTTTAGGATCACTTACCACGTAACAGAATTATGCGTGTGTTTGTTTACACTTCAACAGATTTTTGAGCATTATTCTTGTGGTATTCTGGCACCACGTGTGTGATATTTAATTATTTGGAAACATTTTGTGGAAACAATCAGAACCATGTAGTCGGGTCTGATTTTAATTTACCACACTCAGATAAGCATAAGCTTTCACTCATAATGCCATTCTGTTTTCTCCAAAATGACTATATTGAAGGGTTCTCATTTTTAAACAGACATGATTTACCGGTGCAAATTTCTCTGTATTGCTCCCTCCATACTTTCTCTCTGCATTCTGCAGGACTGAAAGTTAAGTGAAAATCTTTTTTAATCCCTATGTGAAATGACTGTTTTCTCTGACAAAATTGCTAAGGAGGATACTGACTAATGAAACAAGAATTTCTTTTCATTTTGTTGTTAAAAAAAAAAAAGAAAAAGAAAAGAAAAAAGTCTTATTAACAAGAAAAAAACCTCTTAGGGCTGAGAATATAAACAAACAATCCAGGAATTCCAGTTGCATCATGTGTATAGGACACTCAAAGAACATTTAATACATTAC
>NW_010398136.1:91694-94397 GCF_000710305.1 Buceros rhinoceros silvestris | reverse complement strand
CGGTCTATACGCATGTAAAGATTTACGGGCATAATTCTGAAGACAAACAAAACTTCAGGTAGGTCACAGAAAGCCTAGGGCTTAATTTAGCGCAGCATGTTAACGTGTTGTTAACATCGAACTACAAGTCTGAGCTGCAAAACTGAGTGTGATGGATGCCCCATAAATGACACTTTTCCTGACAGCCTGTAGAGTAGCTCGTAGACAGCCTGTGGATGGCTATGCCAACAATTAAAATGGATCATGTGCCATGACAAATTTCACCTTTATAGGGTTAACCTTTCCTCCCCTCTGTCAGAGAAGCCCTTAGGAATAGTTTCTGGAATATACTATCCCCTGGTCCATGCAAGGGAGTATACTAAGACCGACAGTGGGACAGCGACCTAAACCGTGGCTTGGCTTTGTTCTATTTCTAAATATTTAGATAGATATCTTTCTCACACCACAGCAGCCCTCACTAGTCTCACCCTAACAAATATCACGGTATCTCTAGTGATGGATATTGTACGAAAGGCAAAATCCCACTGGGAGGCAGGATGAGGAACTGCAAGCAAATGCCTTGTAGTTCAAACCCTGGTATATAAAATGTACAAGCTTTAGTTATCCCATGACTAACTGCTGCACTGCAGATTCATGCCATAGTTACAGAGCAAACTTGGGATTTCTGAAGCGAAAGCTACTAGCCGAGAGTGCTTCAAAGTATCACTGCAGGGGTTGGTAGCCGAAAAGAGGTTAATGGTTGCTTTGTCATTGGAGTGGTAGATGTCTACAGTGGTAGAATCCAAAGGTTTAGAGTCCACACTGACTAATGACCCACATGGGAGGAGCCTAATCGCGGATTATGGTCTATTTTCCATTTTTTATGTAATAAGTTAATTTTACTGAAAGACAGAAAAAGCAAGCTTGAAAGCGAGCTTCCTGCTTCATGACTATAAATCCCACATTATAGTGAAGCATGCAGCTAAACACAGTTAACCTTCTGGTTATTTCTCACCCCATTTACGTATTGGTGTTCGTCATGTGTTAGTTTTAAAACAGAGGGATGAAATCAGTTTAGTAAGCTCTTCTGAACCCTGTAACACAATTTGGCATTTTACTGAAAGCTTATACAATGGACAATCCAACCAGCATAAAAGCTCAATGGAAAACATGTTAAAAAGTTTCCAGACAGGTTAAATATAAAATGACTAAAAGCATCTAATATTTAAGCAAAAGTTTAATGTTTAAAATCCAAGTAGTTCTGGCTGAAATATGCAAGTACTTCAAGCAAATCCCATGACAGATCATCAGTTAAAGAGTTAACTGCACTCAATTATTGCACACCGATTTAAAAGCCCTTCTCCCCAGCTAATTTTCTTTCAACTTTTGTTGTGCAAGAAGTATTTCCGTGGCCACGTTCAGAAATACTCAGTTCCGCTGAATGTGTATCTTTGGTGTTCACAGTTTCATCTCAGAGACAAATATTTCTTAATGTGCAAATGTTATCCTATATAGTCGAGAAAAAATAAATCAGTTTTCCTTTAAGGAATAAAGCATATACAATGCTACAATGTAAATAAAGCTGGGTTACTGTTGCTGTGGGAACCATAACTTTGAAAATCCTCACTGTTGTACATTTAAATTCTCTACCATAATGTTACATTAACTTTTTTTCTTTTTTGCATTACATTTATATCTAATGTGATTCCATTTCCCACTCTTTAGAGATGCAGATTAGCTACTGTAATGTTCCTGATGCAAAAACTGTTTTTGGTAAATCATATCAAAATGTTTCATGGAACTCACTGAGAAGTGTTGATATATGGAAATTGGTCTTTTTAAAAAGTGTTCCTAAAAACCAAATTGCATATTTTGAACGGCACCCCCCCCTTTTCTATCATCACTTCCCATATTTCTGGAGAATTAAACGGAATGGCACATCTGTGACATTTCAAAAGGAAAGTTCCTATTATTGCTGGTCTAATGCTTATTATAAATACACTGTACAGCATGTTACAGTAATCTAAACAAACAAATGTTAGTAATAAACGTTAACATCTTGCCAAATTTATCAGGCTTGCATTGATTATGAATCTTTCCCAGTGAACTGTAAAGATTCTGATAGATGAAAAAACCTGCATAGTTTTGGAGCTTATTCAAAAGAAAGTAATTTCAGATTATAATTCATGACCGATGACCTATGAGCCATCTACTGACTGTAAATTTATTACAGTATTGAATGTATGCATTTAAAATATGTTGTGTGGTACAACTTTCACTGGAATCAGTCTCTTCTTTGTTAGAGAAATCCTTTGGAAATTTTCTCTCCTTTCTTTAGTCATTTCCTGCCTTTTTGGTAGGCTTCTTCCAATTCAGAACAAGATAATGACAAATTATTTCTAGCTAAGAGTCAAATTTTTTAGGTACTACATGGAGTATTTTTATAATGAATATAACTGTAATTATTGAGATTAATGCACTTAGGGACAAATAGAGTAGGTTCCAGAGACAGTATTATAAGAGTGCCCATTAAAATCAGGGTAGAGCATAGATCAATAGTACTTAAGAGACTGGTTGCTTTCAAACAATTCATATGAGAGAGGTTAAATTATATCAATAAATTATATTATTTCAATGAACAGTACTGGTCACAAAAGTTGAGAGCACAGAACTGCATAAGCTACTGCTCACTTCATACAAAAATATTTTTCTCTTAGGAAAGAA
>NW_010398136.1:74194-86694 GCF_000710305.1 Buceros rhinoceros silvestris | reverse complement strand
GTAATAATAATAGCCATGCCTTAGGTGTTTCAGAAGGATCAATAAGGGTTTTTATTCTGTGCTTAAACAGCTGTGTAAAGGCTGTCCAGACATTGTCCTGGCTACCAGCATCGAGTCCCTCTGCAGAAGAGATCGGTAAATTGATGTTTCTGTGCCTACAAATTAAAACATGGATGAATATATATGCACATGTAGAAAAACCATCTGCATGCTTAAAACTTCTGGTATTAAAAGCAAATAGTTTGAATAGTTTTATGTTTATAATTGATGGAAAACATCTAGCAGCTTGCAAAAAAAAAAAGTGACCAATCTAGTATTTAAGCAGAGAAGAGTTACTTCTGTGACCAAATTAACTAAAACATGGCTGTTCAAACTTTGCAACTCCACGAGCAACCTACTGAAAGCCAAGTGCCAACTGAATTTCCATAGCTATTTACATAAATCTAAATGCAAATCATACATCCATACAGGCATAATACCATCATTGTTTGCATTTTTATTCCCTTTGACTGACAAACAGCAACTGCTGCTCTTTTGAGTTCTCTAGCAATAAAAAAACACCACCACCACCACCAACTCCAGAGTGTCCTAATAGTTGTCCTTTTTACGGACTTGTGAAGATACCAAAAGTTTGGGGTAGATGCAGTATTGATTCCAGTGAGGGTGTCAGCATGCCCCACAGCCCCCAGTCATATTATGTGACCCAAAAGCATATGTCTTGCCATCAGTGAAGATGGGGGGAGCTAAATCTGCACTTGGAAACCCTATGGCTGTGTTGAGAAGGCAAAGACTTCGCAAAATCATTCACAGAGCTAGAGGCTGGAGGGTGCCTCCTTGCAAGAAGCTGTACGCCATCCCCCTGAAATACTTCCAGAAGTGTTTTTCACTGACCTGGCAATGTTTGCAAACCACTCTTAGAGAAGTTAATAATGAGAAAGTCTTTTCTGGCCCCTGTTATAGCTAAATAAGAATTCCTGGAGGAAAATGCTCAGAAAACTTTACTAAATGAAAAATGTGTACCTTTCCAGGTACAGAACTTTTCCAGCACTCCAATCTTAGGGACAATTGTGTTGCCAGTTAGGTATCAAGTAGGTGACAATATCACAGTTTAAGACAAAAGTTAACAACCATCAGAGACAGGAACTAGCTCAACCAGCTTGCTAAATCTTTGCTTTCTTAAAGCAAAGTGACTACACCAGGGCTGTTGTCACAAGTGTGCCTTTCTCAGCTATGTGGCATCCAAGGGCTACTCCAAAACAAGACTTTCCAACAAGTAAGTCAGCAGTTTTTCCAAACTTTTGTGTTATTTCTGTATACAACAGAGCTAAAACATATGTCCAGGATGTTCCAAATATGGACATAAGTAAGGACACTCATAGTCACATGGAAAACTTTCACACTCATGTTTGAGTCAAAGTGTTTAAATTGGATTTTATGTACAAATTTGCCATTCATCTGATCAATGTCTACAAAGGCAGACATCTATGGTCTGCATGAGTTCAGTGTTGCTTAAATACAAACTCTCACTTATGCAAAAATGTCAGCTTTTAAATTTTGTTTCCTGGAAATGTTAATTCATACCCTCCCTCTATCAATTCATACTTTTGCATCAGTTGAAGGCACTGAGCAGCTAAAAATCTCCGCAAAATTATCAAGTGGATCTTTTCCCTGATTCTAACTGAGCTTTGCAGTCTAGCCAGCCTTGCAGGAGTCATCTGTAACTGATTAGCAGGAGAAATAACCAATTCACATACTGGATCAGTGAGCTCTCGCCCTACCTATGTACTCTCTGCTAAGAAACTAAAATAAATAGAAGATAATATTGTGAGTAATATGGAGGGAGTTCTGATTTGTCACTTAAGGCATTTCTGAATTTATTGCAAAGTGTTAGGAAACATTTACATGAAGAACATTTTTTTCTATTAAAAAATAGACATTGTTGAATCTAGTGTGTTTCTCTTTAAGAAGGTGACTAGTCTACTCTGAAGACAGTCGAAACTGTATTATGTGACATTCAAGGGGTCTGAGGAATCATGTGAGACAGTAAATGATGCAGTAAAATTGTGTTCTTGCGCTTCTTTTTTTTTTTTTTGTAAAATTCCTACAAAATTGTACCTGTAATGCAACAATGGCTTTGTCATGAATAGAGCCCTTTGTCATTTGTTAGCTGACCCATCTCTGCTGTCGCAAAAATCAAAAGGGAATTGATTTTGATGAACTGACATGCAGCTTTAGGGTAACACAACCACCAGATGGACAAAAAGCCAGCTTCACCACCAGTAGGTAGATCGATATTGTACCTATGTCAGGTATATGTGACTATAACAAAAGAAGAAGAAAAAATCCAAAGCTACGCTCCTCTTAAAATCAGAGACTTTCGATGTGTCTCGTATTCGTCTGGGGTTTTGCTGGTCTTCTCATCAGGTAATATGTTTTTAAAAAGGAGGACCTAACAGCAATGCCTTTATATGTGTATGGATGTCTGGTCAAGAAACCTTGAAGACGTAGTCCTCATGTTTAACATTTGGTGTTTCTATCTCCTGTGAACAACGCACATGAATAAGCAAAGTATGCCGTTTCCCTATTTAAACAGGCCTGTGCTCATTAACGAACATAGTATTATTCATTACACAAACCATTCAAATCACTACAGGAGAACAAGTGAGAAAAAAATAAAAGACATTTACATGATATACGATACCTCTTGCTCCTGCTAATTTTAGGGATAGCATTTATACTGAACATCTCATTATTAATTCTAACATCCCTGCATCTTTTATTTTAAAACAGAGAGAAAACTTATTATTCTGCAAATGCTGTGTGGCTTACTTGTAACCAGCTGTCTGCCAGGTTTGTCTCTCATTTGAAATGGAAGTGGCAACCTTAACTATTAAGGCCTGGTGGACTGCTTGATTGTATTGTAAACACAAGTAATGATGTACTTAAATGCGTTGTGTTGTAGGGCATGATTTTTGGTGATAGAACAATGATATCCATATTCTGTGTCAGCCACATATAGTTTTAAACATTCTTAGGAAAACGTCCCCAAAATGTTAAAAAATATATGTGGGTCTCAGGGGAAAGGAAAAAAAAAATGCTCAAGTGGTTTGTAAAGTATAAACAGATAATTAGGTGTGCTGGAAATAAGCCATATATTCATTATGGGAGCATTAAGGGAACAAGTAGCCTAAATAAGAGCTCTCTTCCAGATGATACTGTCAGAGGGGAAGCAGTCCTACAGTCTTTACCCACATGATAGTCTTCACTTAGGTTAAAAGAAGGAACCAATCAAACCAAGGATTTTGGACCGCTTTGGGAAGTCCCACCATAGTTCATTCACTTGACTGATGCACAGTCTTCCAGGAAAGAGAAGACAAACTCCTCAGTTTCCACCACCTTGTGCCCTTTGTGCTTCTTAAATAATTTGTCTGCTCTATATGGAATAAAAACATTACCTTAAAATTACGTAACAAGAAAATTCTTCTCACATGTTTCATCAATGGGATATCCATAGTTTTTATTTCACATAACCAGAAATAGACATGTTCCTAATGATCCAATTTACTTTTTTTACTTTTCTATAAATCAGTTACCTAGTTGTCTTTAAATGTGTTCATTGGTATGTCATGAATGTTAAAAATATACATGTATTAGTATGCTGACGTATTAGTATGCTTGACATATTGGTGTGTAAAAACTTGATAGCATGCATGAGAATGAGCAGCAGGCTAATTTTATTCATAATTTGTAAGAAAGGCTCTCAAACATATCACAAAAGCTCTAATACTTAAACATTATTTCTGGTTTATTATTTAACGGAGGGGAGCGTGGGCTCTTCAGTTATATAGATCTGTCCTTACTCCTTGGGAATGCATTACATATTTTCCTATGTAAATTAATATCATCTAATGTAAATCATATGATCTAATTGTGTACTTATCTGAAAGACCAGAATTATTCTGAAGCATTTGTTTTATTCTCTCAGAGCTATGTGATATACCTTTAAAGAGATACCTTGTTATGGAGTATTCGCTAAAGAGACTGGACCCCCGTTCCTTTTCTTTTCATACCCAGCATTGAACTTCTTTTATGCTTCTATTAAAAATACTCTTGGGTAAATTAGACACAAAAAGCTGTGATTAAGTAATATAATGGTGACAGAAACAGAGAAATCAACAGTTAAAGCTCCCATTAATGTATACACCTACTTCACAAAGGTATGTTATTTTATATATCAGTGGAATATGGGTGACAGCAGAAAATGTTTTCCTTGAATTTTTTTAACCTATGGATATTTGAGCTATTTACACAGTTGAATGGGTCATCACCCCACCGCAAATCAGCTGAATTATAAGACTGGTAAAAGCTACACCCAGACTCAATTTTGCTCTGAACAGGTCTGCTTGCAAAAAAAATTAAATGTCTTCGATGCTTTTCATGAGCCCTATATTACGCACAGTGCATTAGGTACAGTGAACCCTCATGTTCACACATTTAACTCTGTAACACAGGTGTTTTACATGTTTTTCCCCATATCAAATCTGTCCGATCTTGCCATTTGTTGAGCAGACAGGATTATAAATAAATAAATATTAAGAACTAGAATATTAAATGCAGCTGCAAAAAACTTGTCTCAGCACAGACAAGCTAGATGATTAGTGATGCCTAAGAAATGGGAGTCTTCAGCACCATCTTGGAGTATGGTTAGACAGAGATGCTTCAACTATACTTTTTGTCAAAAATGTCTCAAGTAAGGGAGCAGTGCTCCAATGTACGCCTATACAACTCTGGAAGATAGAGGCTGATGCGGCAGTAACGCTCTTTTAAATGAGTGGAACATAATAGACATGAAAAGGATGTAAGAGGCAGTTTCATATCCTCCCAAATGCTAAAAACAAAGCAAAACAAAACAAAACAAAACAAAACAAATTGAAAAACCCCACCCTGGACCTTAAACCAGGTGAAATAAATGAGTGATATCTCCTATCTCAGGGCGTTAGATGGTAAAAATGGGCATTGGAGATATTGAAAGGATAAGTCAATTAAACATACTAATTTTTTGTTCACTGATAAACATCTCTAAACTTACCTAAAGAACCTTCCATTAAAACCTTTACTTGATACCATGACTTTTGAAAGAAATGTTTTGCTATAGGCTAAGGATATGCCTGTAACATACTTGGGTGTTTTCTGCTGTCCTGTTGTTAAAGGAGCTTGTCCTCTGTTTGTTGTCCTCTGTTGTCCTCTGTTGTCCTCTGTTAAAGGAGCTTCACATTTCTAAACAAAACAATGGAAGGAGGAAGGGGAAAATCCCTTCTCTTAAAGTAATAATAACTGTAAAATTGCCATTTGCTGCTTTCATGACTCTTGGACGAACTGTTAAGAACAGGAATTGAATTGCAATCCTTGAAAGCATTTGATGTTTCTCTTTAGCCCTTTAGCACCAAAGTTATTACCCAGTTCTAGTTTGAGATGCATTTTGATATTGTTCTCTATCCTATGTGAACTTCTCCTTGTCTTAAAACAGGAACTATTAACTCGGAGGGGTCTTGGGTTCACTTGTGTGACACACCTGCCCTAAAGACAGGGGCTGTAGCAAACATTCTAATGCTCTTTGCTTTTAGTGTTTATCCTGGAGGACTGGTAGGCTCTAAGATTGTGTATTGACACCGACTTATCTAGATTTCAGATAGAAGACCTATGACCCCCACTGAATTTTTTTATATTGGATATCAGGCTGTCGTCACTTTGGAGTATAAAGAGGGTAGAACAAGCTGGTCCAAGAGCTTGAAGACAGCTCATTGCATGAATCTGCTGAAGCCTTGCTCAGGCTGTCCAGCACCTTGTGTTGGGCAAGCTGGCAGACATAGCTTAGGAAATGGGAGAAGGTAAGCCTGACACTGCTCTCCAGCTTTGGGATAAGCAGAGACTGGCTCCAAAAGGAACTTCCCACCTTCCATACCAAAACAAACAACTGTAGAGGAAAAACAAAAGAGTTTTGTAATCAATAGGCACTAGAGGAAAATTAATTTCAAGATAAAAAGACAGACTACAACCGCTTTTTAACTGGTCTGTCCATAAACAAGTTATCTACCTGAATAGAGAACCACACTCACCGGTTTGATAGAACAGTTTTCAATCAAACAAGAGAAGCTGACACTGCTTTTATAGAATGTAATGGGAGCTTGAGTGCTGTAGAAAAAAGCATCTAGCTTGGTTTCTTTTTAGAGTTTATTTACAGAAAGCTGAAGATTAGAAAGTGACTTAATAATTGACTGCTTTGAATTCCAGTCACCTGTATTTCGCCCTAAAATATTTAACCACTTTGGATTTCTCTGCAGCAAGTACTACTGCCTTAAGCCTACTACATTTTATTAACCATTTGGAAAATATCATTAAATCTTAATAAATAATAAAGAGTAGCAACTTTCATTCTCTTTAAGGAAAGTACAAATTAAACTGAGTAACTGAGAACGGAAATTAAATCCTGCTTTCCTCAAATAGTTTTCCATTTCCCAGTCAGCTAAATTTTGTCTTTACTTTGGTAAGAAGCAGAAATCCAAAATCATTCTGCCTTTACTTTGGGCACTTACCCGAAGTAGCCAAATTAGAGCCTAGTCATCACTCACTCTTTATTCCATGGAGAGAACTGACAAAGCTTCTCATAGACATGCCACATATTCGTTCATTATTAACATTCTTTCATTATTAAGTATACAGCATCATGGGGACTGTCTGAGATCAGATAAGAATACTCTTCCATAGCATTATGATACTTAGGACCTGAATTCTCTGAGTAAACCAAAATGCATAGGTTTGGGTTGAAGCATAAAAGTTTTATGAGTCTTAGCACTATCATATACAAATCATTTTTAGCATGCATCACACACTTTGTGCTGCAATATTTAATCTGTTTTGATCCAAAGAGTGAAGGGAGCTGCTTTCTTAAACTTCCCTGCGTGCACAGAAAAGGAAACCAGCAAAACAGGCGAAAACTCCAGGATGGCACAGGAAGAAGTTCCTATGATTGACATTTTGGTAACAAACTCTTTCCTTTGCTTTTCTTACAGAAATACAGAAATCCTCCATTTTGAAAGCCAGAATTCTGTTTATCAGTTTGAGAAGACAGAGCACCATCTATTCCTGTCTGATAGCATAGCCAAATAGAGTTCGGAAAGAGAGGAGGAATGCTGTGAATACAAATGTAACAAATGTCCTTGTGGACTTAGCCTTCTGAAGGTACAAGTCAAGCTCAATCAGTTCAGCTTTCAAGGACAGGACTAAAAAATGATTGTACATTGCCTTTCAGTCTTCAGTAAGATCTAAATTTAAATACTCTGAATACAGTAGTCTGGGATACGACTTGGTATAAAGCTTTCAAAAAGTTCTCGAAAAACTTTGGTGCCGAAGACTAGATATAATTAAACACAATTTATGTCCTCATAGCATGTTTATTTTGAACATGAGTCATTAGACTTTGCTGTGAAGAACAACCAACTATAAGGCTACATGAGCAAGAGCACAACCCATAGGTCGAGGAAGGCGATCTGTCCCTCCTACTCAGCACTGGTGAGACTGCATTTGGAGCAGTGTCATGTTTTGGGCTCTCCAGCAGAAGAATGACATTGTCATAAGTGGAGCAATTGCAGCACAGATCCACCAAGATGGTCAGGGGGCAGGAGCACACGATGTACACAAAGAAACTAAAGGAGCAGGTTTGCTCAACTGCAAGATGACAAAGGGGAGGCCTTACTGTTATCTACAATAACCTAATGGGAGAGTGTAGAGAAGATGGAACAGGCTCTTCTCAAAGGTGTGCAGTGGTAAGTCAGGAGAGAACAGACAAGTTGGAACATGACACTTTCTGATTTCCTGTGAATTTGGAGATATTTATTTTATTATAAGGGTGATTAGACACTGGAACAGAGCTCAGAGAGGTTGTGGGGATTGTTGCAGATATCCAAAAGATGACGTGCCTGTTCCAGTCCCTGATAAACCTAAACTAACTAGACTGCTTTAAGCAGATCTCTTCCAACCCAAATTACTTTGTGATTCAACAATTAAAACCACAACAGAAAGGGGAAGGGGTGCAAGGTTGAGCTTCTGTCTTCCCCCAGCAT
This sequence comes from Buceros rhinoceros silvestris, assembly GCF_000710305.1. Classification (NCBI taxonomy): domain Eukaryota; kingdom Metazoa; phylum Chordata; class Aves; order Bucerotiformes; family Bucerotidae; genus Buceros; species Buceros rhinoceros. The sequence goes on along the minus strand of NW_010398136.1, from coordinate 78,574 downwards.
ACATGTCTGCCAAACAGGAGGCCTGATGCAATAGACGCCAAAGCCAGAAACTAACTTACTGCAAAGAAAACATGAAGTTGCTACTAGCAGGCTACACGCAAACTGTTGTTTCATAAAAGAATACACTAGTAGAGCCACTGATCTACAGAGGCACATTTCATTCAACTGCCTTTTTTTTTTATGATTTACTTTCTTCATTCCTTGAACAAATATATGTAAAAAGAGCCAAAGGATTTTCTTAAGTAAGTGAGCATAGTAATATGAAAACCTACACCTGAATAGACTTCTGGCAAGTCTGTCTGTTGTCGGCAGAGGAGAAAGGCTGTGACACCTAAAATGACCAGGCTATACATGTTAGTGGGTGTAACAAGGTAGAAGATAAACTAAAAAGAGGAAAGAAAAATGGAGGGAGAAGCCTAAGCAGGAAGCTGATGAGACTAACATTAAAAAAGCCACTCTCACTGGCATGAAAAGAAGTGGCAGAGGGAGTGTGGGCGTGAAGATACATTACTTCTGGGTTTGTCAGTGAAGCAGTGAACTAAGTGTGTCCAAGAGCAACATTACTTCCAGGAACAGGCTGGAACAGTCAAAGCTGCACACTGCCACAGCATTGGGGTAGTTGTGCTGTGGAGGTGCTGCTGCCCTCAACAAGAGCTGCACTCTGCCGCACTCCAGCATTCCTTTCTCGCCATGCATGTCCTATGATTCCCTTCCAAGTCACCAGCATAGTCCTGAGAGGTATAAAGGATCACGACTCCTTCAGTATATAATTGCAAATATTTTAAGACACTCTGCAAATACTGCAGAAATATTTTACCCTTATATCACTGTGCTATATATATTTTTCTACTTAGCAAGTCATATTGGATTTTTGTTTTTTTTCACCTTTCTCACTGTAGTCACCCAGATACTGAATTTTTCTCCATGCTGAGTGGAACAATGAGAATTTTTTTACTATTATTTCAAATGTTTTTCACAAGCTTGATTCAAAAAAGGATAATTCCCCACTATATTTTCAGTCTGATTATCAGATGATGATGGACAATAGATTGATAAGAGTCACTCAAGAGGATGCAAGCTCTCGTGTGTAACAGCCTCTGCAATTATCAAACACTACTAAACTATTATTGATCCTGTTCACATTGGGTGATAACTGAGCATTTTCCACTTATTTAAAGTGCTGTTAGCCAGAAACTCCCATCAATGAAAAGCAGTAGACGAATTTCTTCAAACACGGTTCAATAAATAATAGCACATGTAGAAAGTCCATGGTTCCTTAATCTCAGTGAAACAACTAACTGTGAGGCACAAATATACCATCCAGTTGTTGCTAAATGATTGATTATAATAAAACTAAATGTATTCTGCTGAATCAGAGCAGGCTCTATATATTCCCAGGATGGGTTTGGTGGCATCTCATCAATGACTGCCTTTCCCCCCCCCCCCCTGTCCAGGTCTCACCGAAAAAAAAAAAAAAGGGGTGGGGGGGTGGGGAGGACTGTAGAACTGTTGTCTCATACAGTTTCAATAATATCTAGAAGGAAAAAAATAAAAATTGTCCAGATCAAAAAAAGTGGACTTCTCTCTATAAAACCGTGGAGCAGATCTCATTGTCTTAATCTCTGAAGCAAGGTTTCTTATATATAATTGTATTATTTCAAAGATATGTAAATCTGTGCTTAATATTAGACTGGTACATTTTGCTAGAACTATAATCACAGCAAAAGTAGTCCTTATCAGTGAAATTCATATTACTTTCATTTTGTTCTCTTTAATACTGGGGACATACAGGATGTGATCTGATATTAAGTGTATTATATTTCTCAAGCAGAGCCAGGGGCAACATAGCAGTGGACTACATGTAAAACTGGCTATTAAGGATATTAACTAGTAATTGCTTAGAGTAATCTCTCTAAATAATCAGTAATTAAAAAAAATAAATAAAACGGCTGACCATTGTGATTTAAGGTCAGATTAAAATTGACCAAAAAGTCAATTGGAATAGTTTTAATTATTTATGGTGCCGTATTTTCCTTCAACAGAAATGTTTTCTGTTTTAGTGTGGACAAAATAAAATTTGTAGCAACAATGGCAGTTTTTTTATCAGTTGAACAAGTAATGCACAGGATTTCAGGTCAAACCTATCCATTCTTGATTCAAATAATAAACTGTTAACAAGTCAGGTTATTTTTTTTATCTGTAACCATCACACCAGCAAGCCGCATCAGCAATACATGTAGAATCTGAATTAACAGATTTTATGAGAGATCCAGCTACCTTCTGAGCTACTTTTAGAGATGAACCTTTGCAATTTACGCCCAAGAAGAGGGAAACAGTGTAATAGATTACATGTTTGCCAGATTACAGCTGGTGATGATAGTCACCGTGACACTCAGCTTTGCCTTGCTGAGGGTGTCCATCAATACAGAAATTAGTCTTGAAAGGGTGACTACAGGTCTTTAAAGAGTCCCGCTCCTGTTCCTTTTGATCCATGGAGAGGCAACACCCCAACACTTTGAGCATTAGTGGGTGCCACCTTGCTGATAGTCCAAAAGGAGGGTTGAACTCCCTGAACCCAGCAGATAATCTTGACCTGTTTCAGATGCTGTTCAGGGAAAACATTTAGCACAGGGTTAAACCTCTGCAATACTCATTTCTAATCAGGACAGAAGACAGAGAGCAGGAAACTTCTGTTAAATACTGAGAAAAAACAAAAGAAAACAAAACACCAAAAGCCAAACCACCAAATAAACACATACAAAAAACCCCCAAAATAAACAAACAAAAATCCCAAAACCAGTAGAACCTGAATTGAACAAAACTGAGTAAAGTTCTTCTGAAAGTGTTGTTAAAGTGTTGCAGCTGTTGTGAGATGGACTAGAAGACTAAGTAACTTCTCTATTTGATGCAATATACTGTTTACTTTATCAAAAAATAAACACAGCTAAGACTCATACATCCATCACACACACTTACAGAAAGTACCCACTTACCATATAAGAACACCTTATGAAAAAAACCCAGACAACTCACAGATCACATACCCCTCAACAACACATACCACCAGTCTTTGGAAATTATGGAGAAGGTCATTAAGAAATTGCAAACTGTTCCAAAAGGAGATCCTATCTTCAAAGATATATTCCCAAGACGAATTTTGCTGGCCTTCAAGCAACCTTCTCATTTTATTGCATTGCAAACAGATGAAAGTTCCTCTGTTCCAGAAAGTACTGTATAGATCCACACTATGCCTGGTCTGACTAATAAGCAGAAAGTTTGCCAACACTTCTGTGCAACATCAGAACAGATAAACAAAACAATCAAAATCCTTGGATCCAAATACTTCTCAGCACATAGAATACTTCATACAGAGCTCTCACAGAAACTGAGTAGTCAAAGCTTAATAAATGCTACGACCCAGAGTGAACTCACACATCCTTACCAATCAATTAAAGACCGAGGCATTCACCAATCACTCCAATCTGTAATCCTGCCCTTCAGTGGAGACCTGAAAAAATGTCTTCCAAGGGCAACTACAAAAAAATGTTCATAGTGTCCCTGGATACTAGAAATCATAAATTCCATTAAGATGCAGTTTTTGCTTAGCTTGAAGGTGTGCATCTCCTATTCCAGACCAAAAGATGGGTTTGTATGTCCAAGAGCTTGCATAGATCTTGCAGTTATACTGGTTGTTCCAACTAAAAGATACTGCCTCTGTCTAAAAGATCTCTCTTATCTGCTTCCTTAGACAGCTATAAGAACAGTAATGCAAGAAAATAAGTGTATCTACTTCATTTCAATTATTTTTATTCTTGGCTTTGTGCAAACACATTATAAAATATCATCCACAAAGCTTAAATTCTGAAGATAAAAAGAAAATCACAGCTTCACTTGGGGACAGAACTAGGAATAGCTCCTGGTTCATTGATTCATTTGTTAAATGGCACTGCCTGAGCCCATGGGAAATAGCACTGCAGGAGTCCTTCACCATGCAGAAATGGCGCATGTTCCCTGCTGTCTCTCTCCAAATCCTACTATGCCTGTGCTTCAAAAAGCCACTAGCTCTACATTAGTGGTACCCCATGATTCCTTTTTTTAATGTATTTGCTGATAAATTTTATTAAAATTCTGCATCTAACAGAAAAGATGGTGCAGCCCACAAATACTTGTGGAGTGAGTAAAGATCTGGAAAAAAACAACTGACATGCTTCCAAATTACTCTGATGGGAGCCTCGAGCTCCCAAGTAAACTGTTCCCTTAAAACCAACACATAATTGCTTGTAAACTGAGACAACAGAAAAATAGCCACCTTCCTATGTTCTGTTAAAACCTTCAAGCAGAACAGCAATTTGCAAGTGTATCACTATCTGCGCTTGAGTT
>NW_010398136.1:67057-74071 GCF_000710305.1 Buceros rhinoceros silvestris | reverse complement strand
AGGAGGAGGAGGACATCACTCCAAACTCAGAGACGTGTTAATAATATGTTTCAGAATAGTGTGACTACTGGATTGAAAACTAATGCAATAAATATACAGTTTTACAAAAGAAGACTATTTATACTGATGTCATTTTAAGAAATATAACAACTTCAGCATCAGTGAAAGTTCATTACAGCACTATAGCAGCTGCACATAGTAAAGAAACAGAGAACAGAATTATGAGCCTAAAAAGATTGAAGGGGCTTCTAGTCAAATCCAAGCATATGAAATTAATTGGGACTTTGACTCTTTCGTTTGGGCAGGGTGTATTTCTGCCACCTTGAATTTGATGAGGGAAGCAGAACACCTCTGCTGTGTATCATGGGCACTATTCACTAACGGCGTGACATTAAGTCATTACAGAATCATTTTGGTTGGAAGAGACCTATAAGATCATCAAGTCCACCATTAACCCAGCACTACCAGGTCACCATTAAGCCATGTCACTCAGCATCACATCTACACATCTTTTAAATACTTCCAGGGATGAGAACTCCACCACTTCCCTGGGAAGCCTGTTCCAACACTCGACGACCCTTTCAGGGAAGAAATTTTTCCTAATATACAGCCTAAACCTCCCCTGCCACAACTTGAGGCGATTTCCTCTCATCCTGTTGCTTGTTACTTGGAAGAAGAGCCCAATCCCCTCACCTCGCTACAACCTCCTTTCAGGTAATTGCGGAGTGTGATGAGGTCTCCCCTGAGCCTCCTTTTCTCCAGCTAAACCACCCCAGTTCCCTCAAGCCGTTCTTCATAGGACTTATTCTCTAAACTGTTCATTGTCCTCAACATTGCCATAAACAGCTTCATTGCCCTTCTTCGGACACGCTCCAGCACCTCAATGCCCTTCTTGAAGTGAGGGGCCCAAAACTGAACACGGTATTTGAGGAGCAGCATCATCAGTGCCAAGTATAGGGAGACAAGATGCTTTCCTAGTCCTGCTTCTGATACAAGCCAGGATGCTGTTGGCCTTCTTGGACACCTGGGCACACTGCTGGATCCTATTCAGCCAGCTATTGAGCAACAACTCCAGGTCCTTTTCTGTCAGCAGCTTTCCAGCCACTCTTCCCCTGTAGCATTGCATGGGGTTGTTGTGGCTCAAGTTCAGGACCTGGCACTTGGCCTTTTCGAACTTCAACAGAATCATAGAATCACTTTGGTTGGAAGAGACCTTTCATATCATCAAGTCCAACTGCTATCATTCTTGTATAAAACTGGAAAACACTTTCAGACATAAACAAATGTAAAAGGCTAAAAAGCTGGGTTTTGAAGTGATTTTTCTCAAGATTAAACAGCTCAGACCACTTAGGGAAGGAGTTTCAAAGACTTGTAACTGAGGTCCATTATTCTGAGCTCAGTCTGACATCAGACTAAACCATACAGCAGTAAATCAGACCAGAATTCCAAATCTGTAAAATGCATCAACACAGCCTTCAACAAGCATCCAATCAGCAAAAAACCAGGGTTTTTTTTTTATTTTATTTTTATAATAGTGTAAACCCTATGTTCTTTCACACATACCTTTTGGTTTTCAAGCCTTCAAAATCCACTTGGGCTTGTTTTTCAGTCTTCTCGACCAACCACGATTATTATTCATTTTTTCTCATAAGAAAGACTATTTCTTATTCTGTATTGATCTTTCTGTCTTCTTTGAATGTAGCCTGAGGTTTCCCAGTATTTATTTTCTGAAGCTATAGCTATATGTATGATGTCAGATGGCATGGGACTGCCATAATGCTCCTAAGGGCAGCAGTGCCTCAACTGGTGCTCCCCCCACAGCCCTCACTGCAGGAGAACTTGCCCCACATAAGGCTGATAGGGACACCCACCATTGCACAAGTAAACTAACTGCTTCCTGATGCCAAGTGGAAAGTAGGTAGAGATCTGTACATCTATTTCTTCAGTGCCTTCCAAGAGAAGCACTAGGAACTATTTAACAATGCACGCTGAAATTATACATATGAAGAATCATTAACTCTGTTCTATCAATTAAAAGGAAAGACCTAGTTTCCCACCCTCCCAACCCCCCCTTTTTTTTTTCTTTTTTTCCATTCCTGTCCTGATCTTCATTCTTCTTTGGAATAAAATTGATAAAGAATTTGAAAAAGGGAATTAAAAAAAAAAAAGAAGAAACCTGAAGTTAATCATAAGGATAAGAAGCATTTTCATTGCTCACTGCAGTGTCTTAATACAGCTCTGTTAGATCTCCTTGAGAACCACAGAAAACAGAATGGAAGACAAAAAAGAAATGCCTCAAACAGTGATCCCCAGTTCACCAGCTTCCAAATCCTTTTGGAGGCCCACCTTGTCGAATAGTCTCTGAGATGTATACTGAAAAAAAACCTTCTTGAGGGGATCTTAGAACGTCAGCAATTGTAAGGACCTGGAGGACTTTTTATTTTCTGAAGTTCAGTGCAGATGCGGCACACACAGCTTACAGCAAAGGTGCAAGAGTGAAGATGAGGCAGAATCCTGCCAAAAGCACACCATAAAATTGATGGACACAATAGAACAGTTAGGCTTACAAAGCAAACTGCGATAGACTTAGCAATAATTAAAAACTGTTTCTGATCATCTAGCAGCCGGGTGCAGAAATGCAAGAGGAGCTAGCAAACAAAGAGTGTCTTGACATTTGCTTCCTCTTAATGCAGGCACAGAAGGCATCAGCAAGAAGCTGCAGTCTGGTATCACACAATTATGTGCCTCATTCATTAGTACCACATCATTGACTACACCATGAAAGAAATGACAAATTAGCAATTTCACAGGACTAGCCTAATACTATCATTTGTATCACAAAGTCAGCAAAATCTAACCTCCAATAATTCAGCTCACCATTCTAACCCAAGCCTGGCCATCAATATGGTTTTATGTGCCTTGTACTAATCACTAAAGTCAGATAATATGCAAGGTTAATGGTTGCAGACAGTCTGGGGAAATATCCAAGATCTGATAAGGAAACCCCACATTATTGCTGTTCTATGTGTCCATATCCCAATCAAGAATAGGCAAAGGAAGGAAATCAATGCTTAAGGCAGTTATAATACATCTTTCAGTATAACATATAAATTGGCCCTTCATTGCCCATTCATGTTTCAGTTAATAAATAGTCCAGACATAGGACACACGGAGAGTGAAGAAGTGTAACCATTGTATGTTTGTCTCCCTTACTTTAGATTTATGCTGTCTTAGTACAACAGGCTCCATCCAGTGTTTTTCAATTACTTCACTAGCCTTTTAAAGAAAATAAGAAGTGATGCTTAATCCTGATCGGTAGTTTGTTATGTAGTCCACCACCTGAAAGGAACTTGATGCATTTTTCCTCGTTTAAACAAACAGATAATCAACCAGGATATTCTCATTCTAATTGTGCCTCACCGTTGCTTATAGTCACAAATATATATTTAATCTCCATTCTGATAAATGAAAATTCTTTTTTTTCCATGCTAGTTATAGTAGATTGGAAGTTGATTTTCTTTTGTATTTAGCACTGAGCTATCCAAGGATACTCTTTAGTAATTTGTAGAATAAGAAGTCTGACCTCAATATGCTCATACACCTTTTTAATGTAGCGTTGCTGATAATATATTAATTCACATCATTCAAATCTGTACCCGTCCAATGTTCCTAAAATGTCAAACCCTACACTTTGAAACTTCTTTTAAGTAAGCTCTTTTTCCCCTCTAATGTAATTACATCACTTTACTCTCTGCAAACCAAAACCAGGCAGGCAGTGTATTTAATTTGTAACTGTACCACTAAATGCAAATGTAAAATTGGCAGCTTTGATGTTGCAGTATTAAATATAGCTTATCTCACCAGTGACAGTGAGAAACAGACACTCTCTTAGGACTGTGAGTTATGACAGTCTCTCCAATGAGTGAAAAATCATCCCTGTACAGCTGTCACAGATGAGATTTTCCTTTTCTTTTTCTTATGGCATATGAGTGCTTCAGCATAGTTGGAGCCACCACGTTGGTGGCAAAGATGGAGGCTGCTTTAATGCAATGAAGTGTGCCCTTCTGTTCTGCATGTTCTTCTTTGCCATATTAAAACAAAATCAAAACCAAAACTCAACTGTTTCTTGGGAAAAAAAAAAAAAAAAAGAAAATTGTGCTGAGCCCAGTAACTAGCTCATATTAAAATACTGTACTACTTGAAGAAGAGATTAGAAAATGACAAGGACACAGAGCCAAGGATTAAGAGATATCTCCAGTGCTCACATCATGGAGAGCAAGATGTATATAGGTGTACCTTTATTCACTTCAGCATAAGAAATGCATGCTGTTATTCTTTAAGCATAACATCATACTCCCAAGGACAGCTAAGCACACTGTTGTTCCAGGCACCACGTAAACAAACTCAGAACAAAACATCTTTTCGAAAAGTCTGCAGTCTGAAAAAAAGAGTTTGCAATTCACACACTGTTGCCAAGAAGTGAGCAGATTAGTAAGAAGTACTTCTAAATCCTGGGAAGTGAGGCTCTTTCCATTCTGTAACTGCAAAATAGACACCTCTGACTTTCAAAATACTTTTGGAGGTTTCTATCATTGCAATGTTAGATGAACTCTGGGTGATAAATACTGGTGAACAAGGGAGACAGCCAACATGTCATACATACTGTAATTTACCCATTTCTGTTTGACTACATGGCATTACACGCCTGTAATCCTTTTTTGGTCATTGCGTGAGCAGCAGATATCGGAGGAGGATTGCTGGCCAAAGAATACGAACAGGCTGCCACATTTCAGTCACTTCCTCCACAAGAGGAGTGCAAGACCCAGACTGAAGGCAATGGCTGCTAAGATCTTTGTGACGAACCTTCACATTGTTTTATCTATTTGCGATGTATCGTTGAATGAGTTGGCTATGAGTTTATTTAATAAAACATTTGGGGGCCCTTGAAACAGTCAATGCACACAGTCCACAGATTATCCTCTCCCTCTCCCCTCCAGAAAAGAGTTCTCTGGCAGATAGTGTGGGCACTTGGCCCCTCAAGTTCACATCCCAGGGAAATGAAAGGGAGGGTGTAGCAACAATCCAGTGATCAAACTCCAGAAGTTTCTCTACAAGGAGAAGGCAATCAAGTTTCTCATTTCAGGCATGCATCCCAGAGGAGCTAAAAATGAATCTTATATGCAGCCCATTTTGCAAGTGTGATACTGTTCCGTGACTGCCATAACCCATTTGTAAGTAACTGCGAGAACAGTCTGTGCAGCTTTACTTCCTCCTGCTTGTACTTTCTAGCAAATGTATTCCAGTAATACCAACTGTTTGTTGGCCAGCTATACAGCAAAGTCTTCCTTAGTCCCAGTTTTGATGTCCCCTCGCTCGTGATTTCTCTGTCCCTGCTTTTGCCACCCATCTTCCCTCAAGCCTTCCTTTTGTTAGGGCACTTCTGAGTGAAAATCTCTGCTACCCTCAGCTTCTCTCCTACCTTGATCTAGTGCTTGTCAGGAAGCCTATAGCCCCCTCTATTATATCCACTATTTTCTATGTGATAACAAGAAGGGGAGACCTGTCTGCTCTACCACACCATTACCCTAAATGTAAGATTTTTCAAAGAATCGTTCTTAGGTGGGTTTTGTGATCCTTAGGGTTAGGCTGACTTCTGCGTGAATGCCTACAAAGCAACCCAGTTGACTTTTTTCAAATTCTTCCCCAAAATTCTCATCCAAAAATGGACAATTAGTAGCCTATGGTTACAGATGTACATTATGACCAAAATACTGTCCTTGTTTGTACGCACCCTCCATGCATGTGTTAGCTCTTGTGTTTTACCTAGGAGAAAAAGCTTGATGAATTGAAACATTATTTCTTCTGGGTTTTTATAGGAATTTGTATAAAGGCTCACTTCAAAACAGATAAGCTAGCCCAGAGGGATGTAGATTTCAATTTTAAAATACTTCATGAACTGGAGAAAAGGTCCTTGAGTTATACCTTTCTAAGAGACTTCAAAGGAGAAGTCCAACAAATATTCATCCCCCTTTTTTTCTAGCTGGAAGATCAAAACAAATGAAAAATTTTTACTGAATTCCACAAACAGACAACTTATACCAAGATCAAAGCTAATGATTGCCGAATTTTGGTACTAGGGTGTTTCTCTGGAGACTACCCAGCTCTTGTATCTTCATGGTCTGATACAGTCAAAGCCTTTTCTTTCAGGAGCAGAAGTTCTGCAGCAACATGCAGCAGCTATCTGCTAAAAAAGCAGATAGAAAGAATTGGTCAGTTAAAGCAAGCAAGATGAAATTGAATCCTAGACCTGCCATCATACTGAAAAAAGAGTCACATTTCAAGGGGCAGAGAATAATAACACAGTTATTCTTAAACATACAAGAGAGAACTGACCATCAATGTGAATTTTCGTTCTCTCACTCAGCCTGAGAATTCTGCAGTCTTGGATTAACACTATCTGAAGAGAAACAAGTACGCAGAGCAATAGTAGTAAGGCCAGGAGGCCTCAAACAGGATGAATTTATTCTAAATCCTTTTGCCATCATTATGCAAAAGTTCTGCAGGGAAAGTGGGAGACTGCAAGTCATGAGGCAGCTGGGGTCGTGACAGCAAGAAACCTGAGCCAAAGAAGCAAGGACCAAGTGATAAAATATTTTACCGTGGTTTTGAGCTCCCATGGAATATTTATTTGCACAAAAGATCGAGATTTTATGGAATTCTCAGCCATATCTTTGTCCCGGATGACAGTGGAGAGGGATTTCCTGGTGACCACAACACAACTTTCTACGTCAGCAAGACCCAAATGTGGAGTGCGATTTACAATAGAGAGTCCCCAAACAGAATGCTGAATGGCTCTCTGTGGGGGAATCCCCGAAGTATAGATGATTTGTTTGAATAAGAGGATTGCCTCTCCAATGTCGATACCTTTCAGTGCTGTTTGTGGTTTGGTAGGGTTATTTAAGAACTAAAACAACCTCTATTTTTTTTATATAACAGTGAGAAGTTTCACAGTTC
>NW_010398136.1:45139-66938 GCF_000710305.1 Buceros rhinoceros silvestris | reverse complement strand
TCAGCAGGACTACAATTTTTCTGCAAGTGAGCATCCCTCATTGTGCAAAGTACTGACACTTTTTTTTAGCGTAAATGAGTAATAGCTCTCTTCAAAATCCTGAAAATAAATGTTTTGCATTGTTTCTCTCAAAGCAAAGAGGATGCAAAGGTTGAAAGAACAATTAAAAGATAAGGACAGAAAATTGTCGAGCATGTTCATTGCAGCAGCTAATTGGAGCTGGTTTATGGTAACCTTTTTAATTTTACTACTTACAATACTTTTTTAAAAAACTCATATTAATGCAACAATGTTTAACTGTTTTCTCTTGGTCTCAGAGATACTATATTAGATCACTATGTAGTTATGTTCTACCTTTATTTATGTTCTACCTTTATTTCATTCACTCTTATAGCTCACAAATCAGACTTGCATGAAGCGTGCATTCCCAGCAAGAATCTGATTTGTTTGCTAAAACTTCCACTTTATCACCTCCCCCCACTTTTTTTCTTTTTTTTTGGTTTAAATTTATGGTGGTTGGGTCAGCTTTTAGCACCCTTTTTGTTCATTTGTTGTTCTAAGGAAGTGGCTGGATTGCAAGAACAATCTTTGAAATATTACTTGAATAAAGCGTTTCTGAAGATGTCTGCCTGAATCTGCAGAGAGCCTGAAACACTGTTTCTGAGAGGTAGGTTACCTCATTGACTTCAAGAGTTGATAACTGTGACTAATCACAGAGCTGTGGCTGTCACTGCGGTTAAATACATCACCACTCTTCAAGGCATAAAGTGAGATGGGTTGGCAGAAGTGGTGCACAATTCTCAATGACACAAAAGACTAATCAGTGAAAGCAGGTTTAAAATTCAGAGAAACAAGCTTTTGCTAAGAGTTGATACATTTTGGGCTGGGGGAGGAGGCAAGGGATGTGAGCAGGTGGTGCTAAATTAATGATATCTCCCAGGACTGGAGAATACAACATGAGAATGACCTCAAAGAACATCTTATATTAGAACATGACACAAATATGATGTATTTGGGAGAGGCAGTAAAACTGGGACTGGGAAGGGAAGTCCTCTACCATTAGAGCTCATGGCAAAACCCCTGTTGATGTCAACAGAATCAATGTTTTATGCCATCCTCTTCTGTGATGGTGGTCAAAGCGGTGGCCCACGGGATAAGTTGAAAAGAATATGTCTCCATTTAAAAAGGAGCTTGTACATGGCATCTCAGTACTGTTTTCCCTGTCATATCTGTTTTCTGTTAACTGGATTAAATATGTTACTGATGTCAGTACAATGAAAATGGTACCTGGAAATTGTATGCCGCTTAGACATATAGTAACAACTTTCAAACTAAAGAAGGTGTTGAGCTTCTTTCCTGACCTCTTTAATTTGTTATATTGTCAGAGCCACTTCTGATGGGAAAGAGAAATGAAATGAAATGAAAAAATGAAATGAAATGAAATGAATGATGAAATGTGCGCAATCATGTGCTTCTCTTCACAGAATTTTCTCTGTCTTCTTTTTCCTTTTCTCTCTTTCTCTTTCTTTCTCTTTTTCTCTCTTTTTCTCTTCCTCTTTTTCTCTCTTTTTTACTTTTTTTTACTCTTTTCCTTTTCCTTTTTCACTGTCCTCCTTTTCTTCTTTACATCCCATGATCTTCTTCAAATATTAGATAACATTTCTTCCATTTGCTTACCAGCCACTAGCTATATGCAGAGGGCTAACTGAGCAAACGGATTGATCTTGGATTGGTCAGCAGACAGGATTGGGGTCAAACAAATACTGGTCAGAGTGCTACAGTAGAATTCCTACATTCACAATGTTTACAATATATCTAAGAAACTTCCATGTATTATCCTTATTGATGAGGATATTAGCCCCGAATTTACTGACCATAACCTGGGATGTCTTAGTTTTGCCTTTGAATATGGGTATTAGGATAGCTTGTGTTCTGAGTAGGTATCCTGAAAGTGCAGCATAAACAAGAAAATGTGATGAATAAACACACAAACAGCTTTCAGGTGAGTAATTACGTTAAGGAAAAAACAGTCAATTTATCATACAATGTTAACCACTGAAGCTCTGCTGACCATGTTCTGAAGGAGTGGAGTAAACTTCCTGTTCAGCAGTGAGAGACTGGGGCTAGGTGGAGCTTTGGCAGAAGCTCCTAAAGTTTGCCTCTGATGTTGGTAGCTGCATAATGGTTTATCTAATAACCCTTTTTTTTTTTTTGGAAGCCTATCACCAGTACCTCCCCTACTCCAAATCTTCTATGGAAGCAGCAGGGACCAAACATAGCTGATTGTGAACTTGAAAAAAACTTGTAAAAAGGTTTTTATCATAAATGTCAAGAGTTAAAATTACAGCTGCCTGCTCCTGGGAACTGAGTGCTTTGATAGAGAAAAGTGAATATATAACCTCCGCTATAGCAGCAGCCAACTCTACCTTCCCTATTCAAGGCGATACCTTCTTTCCCAAACCTTTTGCCATGAAATATAGAGCTTCTTCCCAGAGGGGTGTATTCCTTCTGAAGTTACCCAGTACATGGAGTTTGCAGTTTAGTCTGATAACTGACTTGAGAAAGAGCCTACATACTCCTGGGGGATTATTCTTGGTGCTTTATGTGTGGTCTGTCCATCCCAAATTGCACTCCTAAAAAAGGAACTCAATTAGTAGTAAGCTTACCTATCACTTATCAGCTGACCATGTAAATAGCCTACAAAATAGTAAAAAGGCAGGTGGTAATCCAATCGGATAATAGCTCAGGGAAAATATATGCTATTAACCCTGCTGGGCTCCACATGGCAAACAGCCCTTTCCACTCACAAAAACATGAATAGATCCGCTGCACAGCAAGACCACAGCCATGCTCAGCAGCCTGTGTCAAGGCAGGGAGGGAGTGAACCTGCTCTTGCGAGACAAAAGGCTACACTGCAAGATAAACAACACTAAGGCAGCATGAGCGAAGAATATTCAAAAATAGCCGTAATAAAGAAATGCAGAGGGAAGAAAATGTTCAAACAACCCGAGTGGAATCTCATTGAAGAATAAAATAAAATATTCCTCAGCCAAAAGGTTGAACCTGCTACCTTGGAGTCATACTTTGTGTTCTTCCTCCTGCTGTTTCAAGGCCCTAAGGAAACTAATTTAGAAAATAAGGGTCAGAAATATAATTTTTGCCAGCTCACCCCACGTTGGTACTTGAAGCTGGAAAACGATGTCGGTAACAACTGCTGAGATTCACCCATCCCTAGGAAAGTGCCATCCTGGGAAAGTGCCAAGGAAGAGAACAGAAGTTCTAAATGACTAAAACACGTCACTTATTTTGCTAACCTGAGCCCATTTCAAATATGAGACAACAGACCAAATGTTTAGAAACAAAATTGTATTATTGCAAGCCAGCACGAGATTCCCCATGACTAGCCCACCTTTCCTGTTCACCTTTAGCAGGTGCACAGAGCCAGCATGGACAATCTCATCGTGAATTCTTGGGGCTGGAGCCAAAGGAACAGATGGATGAACGAAAAACTTCCTCTGTGGCCTTCAGCATGTCATTTAACCCACCTTTGTCTCCCTTGCCTGCCTCATCTGTAAAATGGAGATAACACTGGTTACTCCACAGCCGCATTAATAGCTGTGTGGCAGTTTGGGATCCTCAGGTAGTCTGGCATGGACATCACAGCAAGGATGATTAGAAAGCAACGGGATGCCTGCACTTCTTGGTGCCAGGAGAAATGGTGTAGGCAGACCAAAGCTGTAGGCAGCAGGTCACCAACATGATGATTAAATCAACATTATTTCCAGTAAACCAGAGTATTTACTAACATTAAAGTCCCAAGGTTATGCAAGAAACTGTTTGATGTGTTTCATGGAATTGTAAGGTATAGTACAGGTTTGTTTTCCTGACAGATTTGTTTTACTTATCTCTGTCTTACATTTACAATTTTTCAAAGCTCACATATGTACTTACTGTAGCAAATATAAAACATTTGAATTTTACTTCCTTGGTTGTGGAAATAATCTGTATTTAAATCTACTAATTCCTAGTGTCACTGAAAAATACGCACCTAGTTTATCTGCTTATGCACAGCTTGAAGCAGCTCAGCAACAAAGCAATAAAAGATTACTTTAAACACCTGAAATAGGATTGTATGGGGTGTTGAGTGCCCAAACATCCAAATGTCCATTAGTACCTGCAGAAGTTCAAAGCTATAGAAAATCTATCTCCTTATTTTCTGGTCCAATGTAAACTGACTTAATCAAGGAAGGAAGAGGAAATATGAAGTTATGAGTTTGTGATTTCAGGGCAGATAGTGCTCTTGGAGGCTGAACAAAGGCTGGACAACAGTGGCTGATGGAAGAATAAGCAATAAGAGCAGACACCAGCAGCAAACCTGGAAGAAGAAACACCAGCTGTATGTTAGTCCCTTCAGGCACAGTGGCACGTCTCTCTCCCTCTCTCCATACATACACACATTAATATGTCACTGAATAAGCATGCTGACTATACCACCAAAGAAGCGTCACATACAGCTGAGAAAGAGGCAGAGTTTTAGTGATGTAGCAGGTGTTCAGAAAATCAGCAAAGCTTTTGGTGTTTCAGAAGAAATCCAGCAACAAACCCATTTGCCAGACCATGAATTCACTACCTGGAATAAGTTCTCTGTTACCTGAGGAAGGCATAAGGACACTGCTTTCAGGAGTACTGCTTCCACTTATTCTTTGAGTTTTCCTATAGCACTTTTCTGAGGGTCATTTCGAGACCTCTGGAAAACCACACTGGGCTTTTCTAACAAATTAAACATTGGTGTAAGTTCATGTCTAACGAAGAGCAGGATTAGGCTAAGAGATTAATCAAAAGAAAGAGCAAAGTATAGGGAAAGTACAGTCTGTGAATATCAAACCTTAATGAAAAACTAGGAATGGTAAGTAAAACAGGGATGAATTTACTATCCTACCCATACATATTTCAGTCTCTGTCTGACTGTCTCCTCCACTTTGTTGGCCTTTTTCCTTAAAGATGACAACCCCTAATTTAACAGAGAAATACATGAGACACATCAGTACAAGATTTCCAAAGATGTTCCTGAAAAAAACCCCAAACATTTAAAAAATTTTAATTAAAAAACAATTGCTAAGAAAGAATTGCATAAGCCTATTGAATTTTTTACATAAAGTACTTAACTGAACATGCTCAGACAGGTCCTCAGGGTGGTGCTAGTCAGATGCAAACTATCCTGGCCCTGCCTTTGCTTGGCTAGCTCTTTCATTAAATTTCCTAACCTGGTATTCCTGCTTCTTCAGACTGCAGCAGGCAAGCTTACAGACCTGAGCTCCACATTTTTCTTGAAGTCTTGAAGTGACATAAGTCACATTTTTTACTTTGCTATTTCTTCCTCTCTCCTCCTGGAAAATTTCCAAGAAAGAAAACTCTCACAAGCAAGACTATCAAGGCTTTATACAAAAATGCCATTATCTTCCTTTCACAGCTTTCAGCTCTCAAGTTCATCTAAGTTCATGTTTGTTGCAGATAGGAATCTGTAACTCTATGACACTGAGGGGTATACTTCTGTCTAACTATTTCACAATTATGTCTTCTGTGGTTTGTGCCCCAAAATACTGTTGCTCCACTTCCAGAAAAGAATGCCAGTAGAGCATCTTCTTCTCACTAGTGGTTAGTTCAGTGTTACTGACAGAAGTATTAACTTGTACTGACACTCCTGAAAAGCTGACATATGGGATGAATATTCACCATATCTAAGCGTTTGCAGTCATTTAAGGTCCAGGTACATGGTGAGGAAGACAAGTTTTCCAGCTGATTATACTCCAGTTTCTCTTCCACCAGTTAGCTGTATATTGTCACGTGCAAAGTAGCCACATTAACAAAGAAGCGAGCAAACAAAATGCCCTGTCATACACTCAAGGAGCAAACATTTGCTAGGCAACTGATCCAAAAGGTAAACACTTTTAATTTTGTGATATTCAAGACAATAAAAGAAGTTAAAACAGGTGCAGCCATGTCAACATCCTCTCAAAATGGGATGATATGCATATGTTCATCAACCAGTGAGGTGGCTGTTGCACCGGATGAAGGGACTGTGGTCCTTCCTTAGTAATACCAGGACCTCTTGAAAGGGGCATTCACCCCTCAGGGCAAGTGGCAGCTAACATCAGCATAATCCCAGGTGGGATATCAAACCTAAATGAAAAACTAGGAATGGTAAGTAAAACAGGGATGAATTTACTATCCTACCCATACATATTTCAGTCTCTGTCTGACTCTGTCTCCTCCACTTTGTTGGCCTTTTTCCTTAAAGATGACAACCTCTAATTTAACTGTTCAACACACCATCATGCAGTGCTTTCAGCACACAAATAGGTGGGTTGAAACTCAGACCTAGTCCACAAATTCCACCAGTGGCTAGCCAAGGCTCCCTGTGTTGGAGAAAAGCAGCTTCCTCATCCCTCTCCTCCAGCCAACTCAAAGTCTATCCTTTAGCTGTGAATTGATGGACCACCCTCCAAATAGTGTGATGCGCTCACCAGTAGCTAACTGCTTATCTTTGAGAGCACCTCACATTTGCCAGTGACAGTCAGCCATCCCCACTGCCATCCGGAGTCCTGACAATGAAGAGTCCCAACAAGAAGAGAGGGCAGTCCCCTCTTCCTCACAGCAAGGGCAGCTCTAGGTCATGTGACAAGGGCACAGAAGTATAACAGAAATTTAGCATAAAATGAGCCGTCTGAGAAATTACTTTTCCCTGTGTTTCTAGACTCTCTTATAAAACCAGAACTGAATTATCAAAGGTTCATGGGAAAACAGCAGTAAGGTTTTGGGAAGCCAGCAAAATATAAAATAAGAGTCAATTTAGTAATTAATTTACACATTAAATCCAACGTACACACTGAAAATGCAGGAAACTTATGCAATAATTTGTTTCCCTGAACTTAGTCAGAAAATGAGACTTTGCCACAGGTAACAGCACTGCAGACAGGTAGAGAAATAAGACCAGTTTCAAGTTAAACTGGTAGCAATGGTTTTAGAAGACATAAGACCCAGTCAAAAAACATAAAAGGGGAAGGTTAAGGGAATGTTATTCTCTGGTTTGTTCAGTGGAGGCTGGCCTCCTGGACCAAATCAAACTGAGTGAGTCTGTTACATTGGCTCCACTATTAACCTAACTGTTCCGTAATTACAGTTCGCTGTGTTTGTACTTTCACAACAAACACACTTTTGTCAAAACAGGCTTGAATCTACTGCACTTCCAGCTGGAGACCAAAACCCCTTCACGACACTTTGCAGGCTGCGTGTTGCCTGTGTACAGCACCAGCAGCAGGAACCAGGTGTCCTCTCTAGAGCGGCCCCAGCCCAAGTGGTGAGAGCTGAGAATGAGCAGTGAGTACCACTGAGTCAGGGAACGTCGAGTCCGACAGCTCTGATGGATATGAAAGCCATCCTGGCAAGACCATCAGACTGTGAATGTGCATTTCTTTTTCCAAGTCCTTTTTAGGGTTTGTCTATATTGCTCTCCCCACAAAGGCTCTAGTGCTGAAAGTGGAGTAGGGGTGTATAGTCCTCACCAACAACCTCCATGAGAGTCAGTACAGAGCAGCTGGTTCACTGTAAACTCATGCTCTTGCACACCACACACAACCTTTCCCATGTAAATAACTATTCTAAATATCACCCATGCTATTTCACCAAGGTGTTTACTGTGGACACAACATTGACAGCATGAAATCAGTGCACTGAGTCTGGAATGGGTAGTCTTTTATATCTGTGCAAAGAAAAACGACAGCCATTCTGATATGGTATACTGTGCGAGTTCGTTTACTTAAATGTCTAAGAAGTATCAACACAAGATACTGTTTGTAGGTATATGACTCAGAGGCCCTCTTGAAACACTTCCAAGCTTTCAGATTTTAGAAGGCCCCGTATATGGAATCAAGAGGCTTTGTATATTTAAAAAAATTAGTCATTATGATCACTTTGACTTCATGATACGGCATTTTAATAGTAATGTCTATCATGTAATGAAAAAAAGGTGAGAAATGGGGAATTAGAGATAGCATCATTAAATACTGCAGTCAGCATCATTTAGGAGAGCCACCACATGAAGCCAGAGTTCAAGGACCAGCCTTTACTCTTTAATGGAGCGTTCTTACATAAAGGAATGCAAACCCCTCAGACATGATTGAAGGCTTCTCAATTCCTCAAAGTGTTTTTCCACCCTGAGAAATAATTGCACTTAGTGAGAATTTATCTTGTTCTTTAAAAAGCTATAATCACCAAAACTTGAGAATAGAAATTACTTGAGAAAGTGACATAAACCACAAAAAAGTCAAAAGTCAAAAAGGATGTATCTTTTTGCTGTTATCAAGTTTGCATCCCTGAGCCTTAACGTTGTGAGTTTTGGAGGTCTCCATACTAACAGAATTAAAAGCGCTTGCAACATCATGTTAACGAAATTTTCATACATTTGTTTTATGTATATAAATGTAAGCAAAGGTAGGTGTAAGATGCTGTCAAGTCATAAAGCAGGTCATAAGGACAATTAGTCTATCTTTCAGAGACCCTGAAGTTAAAAGAGAAAGAGAGGGGCAAAGCAGCCTCGTTGTCAGAAGAGCGTTTGCATCCTGGAGCCAGGTGTTCAGTCCTGCACGGGAAATGTGCATGCACAGCTTGTCACCCAATAAGCTTGTTGCTTATTGCTGCCCTGTTTACCCCATACCCTTTCACAGGGCAGCAAAAGTGAACTGACCTCATGCAACAACCACCTCAAATGTCCATGTGCTTACTAAATAAGCACATACACTTACCACGCTCCAAAAGCTGGTATTAATGAATAATTACTGCATACACAAATTTGTCTTTGTTTATGCGGTTATGCTGGTTTGTGGCTGAACTTCTGGAGAGGTTGCTTTATTTTGAGGGGAGTGTTTTCTTGTTGCTGTTGGGTTTTTTGTTTCTTCTGTTACTTCCAGAGGCTTAACTCAATATTCAAACACAGGCATCAAAGTTGTAATCAGTATAACATAATACCCCAACTTTGAGGATAGCTTGGCTGGCCATTTTTCCAGTCCCTATTATCTTTATCTGTTTAATGGTCCAGATGTCAGAACAATAGAACACGTTCAATATTGACACTGGGGAAGCATCAAGAAAATTAATATTCCTTCTGTTTATTTTTCTATATCAGTAAACATTATTTTGGTGAGTATTACCCTAAATACACAGCACTGTTAATGAAACTTTTTTCCTAAATTCAGCTGCTATTCACAGGTTAAAACCAAATTCAGATATCACAGGAATTAACCATTTTACCTTTTAAGAGTTTGATTACCTTATTAATCTCATTTCTTAAGACTGTTCTTGTGTCAGCTGCATTGTGTGACAGATATTTATTCAGCTGAACAGCACGTATTGCTCCTGTTTGCAGTGATCCTACCTCCACTAGTCCATTTTTATTTACAGGTACTTATACCATCATTTGCCTGGCTTTATCCTCACTGCTAACATCTACAGAAATCATGATACAGCATGTTTAGCTATAGCAGCTGCTGCAGATCAAGACGCAGCCCAGTAACTTTGCAAGCAACTTGTCAATGTCCTATAGAGCATATTTCATTGAGTATTTTATTTAAGGAAGACTCTTGTTTTCTCTATATCATGCTGCTATTTAAAATCTGAAAATACATTTGGGATTATGCTGTCTCATTGAAGAAAGTCATGGATGGAAAATATAAATATAAATAAAATATAAATATTCTAAACAGTTTAAGTTATTTCAAGGTGGTGAAAGAGCTGGTCAAATTAATTCTGGTTTTAACACATAGTGCAGGAGACATGAAGCTAAATGTGCCCTACTACATCCATCCTGTTTCTGTGGGATGAGCCACCCAACTTTTAAGTATGACCTTCTCATAGGAGCATTATTAGATTTAATACTCATGTAATGTTTTTAGAGCTCCAGAAGACAGAAAATTCAGATGGACAATGAACCATTGTTCTGATGATTTTATTATATTAAAACATTTACAGGGAATGACTATGTGATGCCTTATTATGAAGGTGGCTGGCGACAGTTTTTCCGTCAGATCTCTTCAGAAGGACAGGTAAATATGAAAGTAGCTTTTGGCTCATTCTGATTTACTTCAGCTCATCATAGGAAGATACCGTTTACAGTGGTGTCATTGAACATGAGACATTTTGAGACAAATATAGCCATCCTTTCTGGAACCAAAGTCTTCTTATCCATAGAATAAATACAATTCAACCCAGCAGGGCTGAACAACTCTGCTAGACAGTTGTGTTGCTTGTACAGCTTGGGCACCCTCTGCTCAAGAGATTCTGCCAGAGGGGTGAAGCTATCACAGAGAGAGGGCTGGGTGCTTTGGAGACCATTATTGCTCTAAGTCCATGTTGCAATAAACACATTTTCAGTTCAGGACTGTAAAGCAACATTTCAGTTTCAGACTCCTTATTGGCTTGAACTTGCTTTGCCAACCTGAGCTCAATCCTAAGAAATTCAGCCCAGGTACACAGCCAGTTTGAGCCGAGTTAGCCTCCCTGGATTAAGAAATGAGCCGTGACTAGAGGCATTTCCTTCAGCAATGTACTGTGCTAAGGACTAGACTGTTACGTAAGGAAATATGGCTTAATGCCAAATGCAGCAAGCCAAGGAGCCCTGAATGCACCCCAGCCCACACTGGGAGTCTCATAATTTCTCTGCTCTCCCCTGATAGCAGGCTCAGCTGAGCCTGAGGGGCTTCCAGCACCACAGAGGAGTGACCAGAATTTGTGTCTGTGGAAGCTCTGCACCACAGGAAGAGCTTTGAAAGGTGAAACCCTAAGATCTGCAGGTGCTTTTCACACTCGTTTCTCTTCTAAATAACTTTGTTCAAATCAAGCTGCCCTGTCAACCATTTCAATCCTGACGAGTAAGGTGGTTTTCCTCCACATAAACCCTTTTTAATCTGTTTGCTCCGCAAGGCTCAGTAGTGAATACACAAGCTCTGCATCTCAGCCTCCTCTGGCCCTAAGCATCTACCCCCCTCACAGAGGTCAGAAGGTGTTACTGAACAGGTTCCTAGTTGTGCAACAGAAGAGACAAAAGGAGTAGCTATCAGACCAGTTTCAAGCTCAATAATGGGTTTTGGCACATTTTACAAGCACTGCAAACCACCGAACACTGCTGTTTGACAGCGCATGTTGCCCAATTTCATTATATCTTATTTCAAACAAAGACAAGTAAACATCCTCTGTACACCAGAGTGCAGTGGAACCAAAGGCACAATAGCTGCAGGAGTGTATAATACTCCATTAAGGAGAAAAACAAGAACCATGTTAAAACAATGGTCAAACAGCCTACTTAAGCATTCAGAGATCAGAAAATACCCAATACAGGGCTGTTTATACAGTCAGCAGGCTGCCGGTACAGTGCTGTCCAGAAATTCACTGGATCCAGCTGAAGCTCCATAGGTTTAGTCAGCCTCTTCTGCTCCCAGGACACACAGATGCTGAAGGAGCACCTCAGATGTCCTCCAGTGCAGGCAACACTGTGTGTACAAGCACATCAATACTTTTGTCTGCGCTGAGGCCAGTGTGGACCTGCAGTCGGCAGGCTGTGATGGAGGCAGCTGCAGAAGGGGCAGTACCTGGCTGTGCTGCATCCAGGTATGGTGAAAAGTGAGCACCCTAAAATACAATCAATCAGCCACGGTTTTTCCACATCACACATAACATGATGTTATCAAGCCTCGAGTGACTTTTTTTTTTCCTTTGTTTTTAATTTCTTTCTCTTGAGTTAACTTTTTATATCAAGGAAATACTGTTAAGGGAAAAGAAAAAACAGTGACTCCCTGTTTTTTGAGGGGAAAGGAGAGACAAATTCAAGTGGCATGCAATTTGGGGTACTGGTTCACATTAGCTGGACGTTAGGACTCTAAGAAGTTCATCCACTGCATTTCTTTCCTGCTTTTTACACGACTGAGAGGAACGTTATTCCAGCTGGAATTATCTAAACACAAGTCATATCTTAATGCATCAAGAGTGAATCATTTATCCAATTATATAGTTTCGTCTGTGTTCACATCCAGTTTTGCATATTAAAAAGACACGCAGCAAATGTAATCTAATTTTTCTCTCATTTAAATATTAGCTCTTGATAGGAATTTATAGAATAAAAGCATATTATAGCAACTAAAAATGTCAGGCCTAACATTACTCTTTGCTACTACACAATTTAAAAGAATATACTGCTTCTGATTTATGTCCTATGTCTTGTTGCTTCAACTGGAGTGTTCTTAAAGAGAAAAAGTTGACCAAAAAAAAAAAAAAACCACCACCGAGGAAATTAAACACAGAATCTTAACACAAAAGCAGCTCTCTCTGCTAAAGTAAACTGGTCTGTTCTACCACTAGCTCTGTGCCTAAGTTCACATCAGAAGGATCCACAAATTAGGAAGGTAAAGGCAAGTTTCCAATCTAGAATTCCAGACTAACCCCAACAAGGAAAATTAAAAAGTTAAAAATCAGTGAGAAAGACAGAATGGAGGGATCAGGTGGGATGAAAAGCTGGCTGAGAAATAAGCACTAAAGAAGAAATAGAAAGCCATAAATTGGAGGTCAAGGATACCTGATTTGACTCCAGAAGAAGAAGAAACAAGCAATTAAAGGAATTCAGGAGATGAACAACATTGATTTAGCCACAGGACTTGAGGTCTTTAATGTCTATGACCTTCTCCTTTCAGAACAAAAGCAGAGAAAGCAAAAAGAACATTCCTTTAAAAATGCATTTTGATGCTCAGGGCCAAGCAGAAGGGCAGCAGAGAATGGAGCGGTTGGACAAAGGGCTTGGGATGAGAGGCTCCTGAGGGTACACAGCGCCTTGGATCCCGGACCCTTGGGGCTCTCTGCTCCCTTAGCCTTTAGTCAGTAGCACAGCCCCTGGCTGGGCGCAGAGTGAACGGACTCGTATTGGCCAGAACTATTACTGGTTTATACAAAATCCGCAATTACCGTACGCATCTCCTCAGCAAAGCTTACACGGCTGCATCTGCTCGACGGAAACTTGCTGGAGAAAGCGGCCCCCTGCTCACCCACCCCGGTGCAGCCCTCACCTCCCTGCAGCCGGCATTTGGGAACGAGCCAGCCTGGGACGCGTTTTCATCTAAGAAGCAGGGCTTCCAAGGGTACTCAAACTTCCTCAGCCTCGTTCCCTTCCGAGAGGAGTTGCAGAATTGCTCTAAAAACCCCGGCCGGCCCCGCTACCCGCTGCCCGTGCCGGCTCCCACCGCCCATCCCGGCCGAGCTCTTTTCTGTAGGGATGTTGGCGACATCTGGTGGCGCCGGGAGGAAACGCACATCTTTGGACCCCCTCATCCTCACAACACCCTCCTCCTGCCGCTCCCTCCCCCGACCATCCACGCCCTCCCCCGAAACAAACAAACAAACAGACAACCACCACCAAAAAAAGGGTGGAGGCAGCTAGCAGCTCCCAGGAGAAAAGTATTCAGTCTGGATCAGGGAGACGGCAACCTGGCTACCAAGAGCATAACATGATGAGATGAAAAAAACCCCTCAGCCTCAACAGCACTAGGCGGCTCCAGTCAAGTTCAGCATCTGAAGAACTGTTAGCAAGACTGATACCTTTGCGAGATTTGCGCCCACCTTGTAATGCAGCCTCAGCAAAACAGAGGTTTGAACCCAGGTGTGAACCCCCAGTTCTCTAACAGGCTGTCTCTCGTCAGGGTGACTGTCAAGATAGCAAAAAAATCACTCGATGTAGAAAGAACAAATCTCAAAACACACTCAGAACTTTACTGGAAATGTATATTGCACACAAACTAGATGTTTACATATATTTCAAACATAGCAAGTTTTTAGTTTAAGACTTTAACAGACTTTTCATCCAGCTTCCAAAAACTAGCAAAAAGATGTGTGATTTGGAGGAGAGCTGAATGGTCAGCTATTAGTCAGCTTTCCAGTCCGTCTCTTCAGTCTACTTTTATACGGTTTAACCATCATGTCTGACTGATTTTGATCCTACAGAGGTAACCCCAGCCAAGATTGCTGAGTTTTTCTTGTTCAAACCACTGACATTCACAGGATTCCTGTGTTCACATGTGTTTTGTCTCTGACATCTGTAAGCCCATCACCGATTGCTTTGAAATAGTAAAAAACTTTGCCCCAAAAATTGATAGTCATTGGATGTCACTAAGAACATCCGTGCACATGCCTTTCAAATATGAACTAGGTCCAGTGAATTCTTTTTTTTGTCCTGATTCATAACATGGGCCAATTGATCTTCCGTGGTCATCTTGAGGAAAATGGAAACTTTTGGCACGCAGCCTTCTTAGTTCTAGTTTTGCCTCCTATTAGAAGTACTGACAAAATCCCTATGCAGCAGTGCTCTGAATGTTTCTACCTTAGAGTCGTTAGAGGAACTTTTGTAAGAGCTGTAAGTACTTAATAGTCAGGCACATCCTGGCATTTCTTAGTTTTGAAAACTGGTGTCGTTTTGAGGTTCCCCTTCCTGGTCCATTCAATACCTCCATTAAAAACTATTGGGTTTGTGTGAATATTTGTACTATAACATAGTTAAGCTCAAGGACAAATTCTTTGCCTGAATCATGTAAAAATCTTCTAGGCTGGGAAAAAAACATTTGAGCCCCTTGCCTCTCTGAAATATAGGACAGGGGTTTCTGGTCCAGGGTAGTTTAGGACTTCTTTAAAACACGTATTCCCAAATAATTATTCTGTTTGTTTCCTACATAAATCAATGTACAAAATGTGTATTGCTTTCCAGGAATCTTAGACAGTACAGAGAGAGGGAAGTACAGTTGGCAACTCAGGAATGACAAGAGTTGATGTGTTTCCACTTTTCGAAGGCAGCAACAATGAGTCATCCTTAGATAATCACTGCATCCTTGACTTGACTTACCAGTGTGCTGTGAATAATCCATAGACAGAAATCAAGGAATAAAGCGTGCTTTTCTCTGGTGGTAGGTGCATTGCTAAGAGTGGGGGGAAGGAGGGAACATGACAAGGGCTCTCTTGCATCTCAGTGAGTCTTGACTGCTGGAGTGGCCTATTGACACTGCTGGCAGCTGATACAGATTGAAGTGCTTTGTGAGTCGCTACATCTTGCTTCACAGGGACTTCAGTTATACTCAGCATTGGTAAGGCAGCGGCGAGAGTATGATGTCTAGTTTTGGGCACAGCACTTCAAGGAAGATGTGAGCCAAGTGGAGATTGTCCAGAGAGGTAGTAAGAGTGAAGTGTAGAAAACGTAACCTGGGGTAACAACTAAAGGGAATCTTCTGGAAAAGGGAAAACAGAAAAAGAGAGTCTGCCAACTGTCTTCAAAAATGTATTCAGTTATTGGAAAGAGAAAGAGAATATACCCTTGGGGACAGGAAATGCAGTAATAGATTTAAAATGCACCAAGTGCACATTTTTCTCAGGGTACAGTAGAGTTAAGGCCTCTAGTTTTAGCTGGACATCACTCATTGCATTGCTTAAAAGTCATCTCAACCATTTTACTCCTTATTTTCTTATATGCATCTTTCTCTACTGCTTTGGAAAATAATATATATATTCAAAATACTGTTAACAGAATCTCTCCCTAAAAAGTGTTTGCCAGTGTAATTAATTTCCGTGTACCTCTGTTTACAACATTCCTACCTACTTCATACAGTTGTGAGACCTACTCAAACACCTGCCATGCTATTTGAAAAGTGCAAGTGTGAATACCATTTTTTAAATAGATATTGATAGAGTATATAATTATTAATAGCATATCTTAATATATTTTTAATAGTGCTTTTTATATATTATTAACAGAACTGATACAAAATGAGAAAAATGAGGCTCCAAACTCTGACTCTGCTTTCATTAGAAATTTCTGAGTCTGCAGTGTTTTCATCATCTGTAATTACACAAAGCTGAGAAAAGGTAGTTGGGATGTATTTTAATAGCTGAGGAAAGAGCCAGGGTCATCAGAAGTTAGCATGCAGGTGTCCCCACGGACCAACATCAATAACCCATTTTGTCCGAAAGAGAAACGTAGTCAATAAAACATAAAAGAAAAGCGTTTTAAAAATTTAAAAGCTCTTTCAAATACAGAAAGTCCATATTACAACGACTGGCCACTCCAGGATGCATTTTACCAAAGCATGAAAGCACTGCGGAGGTGACTGAAGTCACTTTGCATTTAGCCTTGTGCCTCCCAGCACACCAAACACACACATTAATGGCTTAATGTGTTACTGCTTAATTAAATGATTAAACACTTTGAATGTGAAAGACAATCTGTTAAGTGGTAGGTTCTGGCATGCCTCACCATGAAAACACATTAAAAGCTCTTGCCATCTGAAAAGCAAAGAGATGCAAAAACATTTGGCTCTACTCTACACAAAATGTATCCAACCAAAAGTGCCAAAATTTAATGATAGTGACAGTGAATGCACAAAAACATGAACTTTCTTCCAACCTCTGTCAGAAGGGAATGAAGAAAAAAACCAGAAACCAAATAGGAGAAAAGCCAGGAATCACATGTAAAACAGGTGGCAAACGCCTCCTAAACCTCTTGTATGTAGTGCCTGAGATGTCTTACAGAAGTACACGGCAGCATGGGGGTACAACCTAATCTTTTTACCGTGCACTTTTAGGTGTGTATTTTCACTAATAAAATCATTGCTGCTCATGGTTTGACTACACCTTCCACATAAAACATCAAAAATACACTATAGCTATACTTTAGTGCGGTAGTCTTGCTCTTTAAGTGTGGATCAGCATCATCTAGAGATGGCTAAGGCTAAGGAAAGCCTATTAACAACCCTTTTAATTCCAGAGAACCTAAACTCAGTCCCTACCACAGAGGATTACAGACTAAGAGGTGATGTTTAAGACTGGGCTTAATCACACATAAAGAGGGCTAAATGCCCTGGTTTGTCTTCTGGGTCTCCTGACTTCCATAATCGGACTTTTTTATTTCAGTGGCAAAACTGAAATGGGATTGCTTAAAGCAGATGACAGACCTTACTCTTGTCAGCTCCACGGAAAGTAACTCAGTTGCTGGATTATCGCCTTACACACAGTGCCAAAAAAGAAGCCAGAGAGACCCCTGAACCTGAGCCAAGGCTCCAAAAGTCACAGAACCATCAGAAGGCCAATAAGTGGCAAATATTTGTCCTTGAAGCAAAGCTGCAGAGAGACAGAGCCTAAGATAACAACACACCTGTTTAGGTTAGACAGTTAAAACACAGGCAAATTTAAAAAAAAAAAAAATTTCTAAAGACCAAAAGTTGGGGCTTATAGCAAATTTAGGCAGACAGCTCCAAGAAAAAATTACCGAGGTCCCCTGGTCTCCATAGAGTAGTAGGATGCAAGCTGGCAGCTAGCAGCACTACAAAGTGCATTTCTCCCAGTGTGAGGCTGGGTTTCACAGCCAAAAATTTCTTCATAGTCTACTCTGCTCTGAAAAACAAGTATACAAGTCATTTGTGCAGAGCTTTATGTAGCAAACTGCCAGTTTGGCCATAAAAAGAATGCTTCCATTCAATGTCTCTTTCAGGCAGAGGTAGCTCAAACCCAAGTGTCACACCTCAAGAGAAGGCCCCAAGCCCCTGGATGGAGATAGGACTGGAAGAGAAGACCCTACTTTCTATCAAAGCCCACTTCATTAACAAATCTAACGTTGTGATTCCTTTGCATTCATTTTTTATTTTGTCAGTTAACACGGTACAGAAGATGGGTGGTTGCTTGATGAGAAGAGGGGCATTACAAACTCTAAGTCTCAAATTCAAACACACTGCAAATTATATAAACGGTATCTCAAATGTCAGGTTTTGGGGGTTTTGATCTGAAAAAACATTCATATGAAATGAAATTAAATGAGCTCTAGACTACTCTTTAAAATTCTGGTTTTAATGTATAAAAAGTCACTTTCTAACGGTTTCATTTATGACTGCTATGGATTGCAGCCTAAAGTTTCACGCAAAGCAGCAAGGACCAGAAATACCTTCCATGTTATACTCCTGGAAGTCATGTTATCATCTGAATGTGACAGGAATTCCCTAACGTGACTCATCTTCACTGCTCATGATCACCAGTGAAAGCTGCTAATTTTAGCAAGTGTGAATCATTTTGGAGGCAATATATATGTAAAGAATTGATTGTCAGTCTTCGTACTCTTCCTGAGTTTAAAATCTCGAAACAATGGTTTGCTCTCTCAAGGAGCTGCTGAGTTTACCGGGAAAGCGAAATACATGATCTTACCTCAGAAGGTCACATTTTCATGATAGAAAATAAGGGTGGGAGAAATCTAAAGAAGGCCGGTATTTTCCACTTTCCCTCATCTCTTTCTTTAAGATCAGATACCCCCGCAGCCTTCCTGATAGATATCCAGCAGCATCCTGATAGATTTTTGCCTGATCTGTTTTCAGAACTCGAGGCTCCATTACTTTCTGTCAGAATAGTCATAACATGCTAGTATGTGCCTGCACTTACTGTAAGAAAATATTGACTATAAATTTTTATGCAGTTTAAATTCGCTGCTTCTTATCCTGTCCAAACAACATGTAAAAAATTTTTGCAGATTTTTCATCTATTGGAATCTAGATCACTTTTCAGTTTGTTTTAGATTACATAAAAATTCTTCAATATGTAGTCATAAAATTTTATTCTATTATCAGTCTCATGGTTTTTCACTAAACTTCTTAAGCTGTGATGCCCCCCTAGTGCTATACTCAGCATTGCAGCTGAAGCTTTCCTCGTGCCACGCAGAGCAAACACACTGCTCACAGCTTACAAATAATCCACATCACTTTCTCTTTCCACTAGATATTTATGCTGTGATCCAGCAGAATTGGTGTTACCTTCTAGTAGTTTTTTAACCTGTTTCTCATCCTTACCTAGCCTGTTGTTTCCAAATGTGGGATTTTACAGTTTTTTATCCCTGCCTTCTTCTGTTATCCTGTATTTAGTGCCACCAAGGTTCATCCTGGTTGTGGTTTCTTTTCTTGGCCCAGAGCGTTCTTCCAACTCATTAAAATAATCTTTAATTCCTACCCTGTCCTTTTGTACCCTGAACACCTTTTCCAGCTTGAAACTGCCTGCAAACACTACAGCACCGTTTACATCTGTATTGAAAATACCAAGCAGTGCCAGACTTGGGAGATACTGTGAATACAGACGTTACCAGCTAGGCAGTAGGTAGAGAGTTAAAATGTCCTTATACTTTCCTACAGATATTGTGAAATTGAGGGCCTTTTGCTCTGATCATCCAAGGTCACAGGCATAACTCATCAATCCTCAAGCTTGAACAATTTTCCGAGTTGCAATTTGTTCAGCTTATCAGGCTTCAGTTACTCTTCAAAGGACTGCAGTATCTGTCCTTTTGCTGGATGGATTGGTTCCTTCTGCCACTGATCTGCCCAAACAGCAGACTGCTGTTTTTCAGTATTAGTAAAAAGATAATCTCCTTAGCTGACCTCCAGCAGAAAACAGAGGTCTGTTTCCACAAAAGCAGCTCCAAGAGACTTACTCCCTGCATCATACTCGAACCTCTCATTGACTTAGTACCTCTTAGCTTTGTCCCTGGTGTAATACTTAAACCAGAGGAGTGGGCAACAGGCCCTTTAGAACTGCAAGTCAGCTATAATGAACTTAGGCTAGTGGTACAAAACAGATTGAGTTCAATTGCTGTAATGCGTGCTGTTGGCACAGTTCTGTTCAGGGAAATCAGAAGTCTATCAGATTGGTCAAGGTCGTGGTTATGATGATGTTCTCTTCTTTCATGCCCCTGCTGTTGAAGAGATGCATGCTGAGATAATGAATCAGATTAAGTATCTTGATGACACTTTTGATTACGCTCCTTTCCCAGAAAGGTCATTGGATTTTGGCCGGTAGGTAACAATCAGCTTTGGAAAGGAAGTACATTTCAGAGGCACAAGCTGCCCTTTTTTCATAACACAGTGACCAAGCAACAGTAACATACACTTTTGGGACCAGAAGGCTTGATTATTTTAATTCTGTCCTAGCAGGACATTTCCAGCGCCTGCAGGTTGCAGAGTTCAGAAGCGCTGAACTGGACACTGGAGTGAGCACTGCAGCCTTCATGTGGACCATAATTTTGCTAAGGCAATACCTTCACCTCAGGTCAATGGAGTTGCTTCACAAATTACCAGTAGGCCTCTATCTGAACAGGGACAGAGCTCAAGAAGCAAAATGTTAGAGTAGAAGCCTGGTTCTATCCCCACATATTCCTCTGTTAAGCATTTGTTAAGGAGCCAGTCACTTCTCTAGGATCCAACACACACACTGGGACCTGGGACACAAGCACATATTAGGTTGGCTTATGTGGGAGAAGTACAGCCACTTGGCTCAGCAGGGCTATGGTGAAAAGGTGCTGCTGCCTTTTGCTGCAGCTCCTCTAAGCAACTGCCAGCTGAAGCAGCACAGCCCCACAGCCTCTCTTGGGCTCCCCAGCACTCACCCGTGAGTGTCACAGGCTGTGGAAATATACCAGTCAGGCTAGCTTGTCACCTTGGGCACAGCTTGGAATGCGAGAGAAGCTGTGGCTCTCTGCAGATGGATGTCTGAGGTGGAGATTTAGTATGAAGGAATAGTGAAGCCAGGGCTTTTTTTATTATTATTATTTACTTCATGCTTCAGGTGGGCATAATGTTTCAACTGAACAGACAACTGTGGGTTTTGCTTGTTGGCCCTTAAAGTTCCATCCATCTTCACATCTGGCTGAGCTGTCAATATTTGAATTTTCTTTGAACCACTACACAAAGTAGATACTTTGGCTCTCTTACCTGAAGAGGTATTCAAAGCCAATAGCTGTTAGTCAAAAGCCCGTCTTCAGCCACTGCTGTTTCCTTCTCTGTCACGCCCCTTGCTGTTTACACAGTAAAGGCGTTCAGAAGAAAGCACACAGACACAGATAGGACCCAAGAAAGCATTCTACTGAAAAATGATAGCAAACATGCAAAAGTTACCTTTGTAGACACTGACCAGGTGTAGACTTTGCATGTGCAGACCAGTTTCTCAGAGTTTCTAAAATGCACAATCTTGATGCAAGTTTCCCAAACATGTTACATGCTGTGCTTTCCTCGAGTTCAGATGACAGTGATGAGTTTTGTAAAAATTTCAAACCTAGATTAAAGCACCTGAGAACTATTCATATCCCTAGTGATAGACAGCACTCAAATAATTTGCTAAGTCAAGAACAAGAAGTGGGTGCTTTTAGCTACAATTTTAAATTTCTTAAACTAAAATTATTACATTGCCCAAGTGCTTCACGGGGCAGGGGGGTGGGGGGTGGTGCAGTTCATAAAAGAGGACATGCACTGTCTATCTTGCATTTGCAACTTCATTGCCCCAACTGTTGGAGTTTTATTTGTAGTTAAGTTGCTGGATTGCTGTTTACACTGAAAATTGCCATCAAGCACTGTCAGTTACCAGTGCCCGATGCTGGGATTGCAATGCAAGAGCAGTCCACAGGAATAAATCCACCGAGTCTCAACAAGTCTTTCCAGTTCCTGGTTAACTTACGCACCACAAGACACAAAAAACAAAACAAAATAAAACCACCAAAGAAAACCCCCACTGGTTCAGGATGCACCCAGTGTGCAGAGTGAATACAGACACAGGTGGAAGAGACACTTCGTGTTTCAGTACCGTTTAGTTCTAAGCAACATCTTCTACATCTCATCACTAGATGGCGGCGACCTTCACAAATTTGTAATCAATGAGAGCTTTATTCTCAAAAGTCCCTCGCTTTCTCTCTTTAAAAGCCATTAGCACT
>NW_010398136.1:25851-45050 GCF_000710305.1 Buceros rhinoceros silvestris | reverse complement strand
TCTTTCCCTTCTACTTTATATGCTTCCTGCAGAATGCCTTTGCAAACGACAAAATAGGTCTATTTTTCAGCACATGTAGTTTGAAAAATGAAGGTATATTTTGCTAAAACTGCATTATGCCTTTGAAATATCTGGCTGAACGGAAAATAATCACCCTGTTCTGAGCTTATATGCAATTTCTTTAGGAGACATCTGTTTTCGTATATACACAGGCAGAGTGTTTGTAGACTTAATACAGATCCCTTATGCATTTCACCTGTGTTATTTTCATGGGACTATCCCATCAGGGAAAACTTTGTGAAGTCATCGCTTTCCTTTCAAAGTTTCCATGGATTCTTCTAGAGTTTGCAAAATCCATCTCACTCAATTTGGAGAAAAAATACGAACACAAAACACAAAGAGAGCGCATCTGTGTAACAGTTCTGTCTTATCTCCCCAGGAGGCCCTTTGGCCCTGTTTAGCAGACCTGCCAAGTGCCACACTTTATGTGTGATATTCACCCCCTTGACCCAGCTTCATGTTCCCTCCTCTCTCTCTCTGCAAGCCTGGGAACCTCGCAAGCAGTACTGACACTTCCCTCCAGCACCAAACCCCTGCATTGGCACTGGCATTTTGCTGATCTATCAGTCAGAGGTATGCCACGCATGGAAAGCTGGGGCTGAGAGGAGGCTGCAGTGCTGCAGAAGCCCAGAATTTTCTGCCTCTTAGCAGTGGTGTAAGGAGCCTTGGAAGACATAAGCATCTCAGTTGCATGCTTGTACCACAACTCCTCTATCCATCACCTAACCTAATTCAGAAAAGGCACATCCTCTTTATGGGGAAGATGCCATGACCCTCAGAAACTAGAGTAACTACTGCTGGACATTTTGGTTTTTTCTTTCCCATGCTAAAGATGGGGCACCCTGACACAGAACAATTCTCCACAAGCGACAAACGGATTGAGGAGCCCGCCAGATTTGACCATGGTATTGAGGTCACATCACA
The DNA here is from genome assembly GCF_000710305.1 of Buceros rhinoceros silvestris. Lineage (NCBI taxonomy): Eukaryota > Metazoa > Chordata > Aves > Bucerotiformes > Bucerotidae > Buceros > Buceros rhinoceros. The sequence continues at coordinate 44,066 of NW_010398136.1, read as the reverse complement.
TGTGGAGTCAATTCAAAGTTCAGTCCTGGATACTATCTTAGTGATATCAGCCAGTGTGCAAACGTACTTTACTCAGGTCCTTTTGAAGCTCAGAGAAGACAGCAAGCCTGTCTAGGAGAAAATCCACCTAAATATGTATGTCACTTCAGAACAGATTTCACAGTGCTGAGCATGAGGCAAACATTGGAAATAAATAATAAGATCTAAACGTAAGACTAAAACTGAAAGAAATCAGTGTTCATTAAAATCTGTTGCATTTCTGAGAATTAGTTAGCATCTTATTATGCAAAGTACACATAAGTCTAAAGATTAATCTTTTCAAAAGTAAATCTTTTCCCTACATATTTACAGTCTTGTAATGTGTCAACTATTCCATATTTAATTAAATACAGTAAAAAATGCTAGACAAGACACTATTCAAAGACACTATTAAGCTGATCTTTTATGGCTACAAATAAAATCAGCTTACTGTCATATTACGTAGTGTAAGGATAGATTTATTTTAGTGTCCATTGATTATCTGAAGACTGAGACTTTTGAGCCTTCTTCTGAGCCTGTCACCTAAGAATCCTCCCCAACTTAAATATCTATATAATCTTAGCAAACATTTACATTATACATAAGAATGGCTATTACAAGTCAGAGGACAGGCCCAACCACAGATGGCTGAGGAGCTAACATGGGGTAGCCCAGGAACACATGGAATAAAGAGCACAAAAAAGCAAGAGTAAAGAGCCCAAAAAGGCAAGTATGAAGTGGTGTTTCTTCCCCCAGCGCCCATCCGCAGTTGTAACACAAATATGTGAAACCGGCAGGCCGTGGACATAGCTCATATTCGATGAGAGGGAAAGCTTGCCAATCAATGTCTTCCTAACGTTTCAGTTTCTGGATGTTTACACAGTCAATGCAATGTAATGATGTGGTATTTAATATCTCAATTCACGAGGCCTCTCTCTCTCCACTTGACTGTAAGCACATAAGAGACTGCCTAGCCTGGGAACTCAACCACCTTGTTTGCTGGTGGCATAAATCTCCCTCTGAGGATCCTCTGTCCTTCTTTTCATTGACTGCAGAGACTGCTTAGCCTGACTCTTCATATGGGCACCTCTCTGAAGAGCCTGAAGTTGGAAAAGATAGCTTAACCCCTTTCTGATAACGCACTTTGTCTTCAATCTCTGCGAATAAACATATGAAATTTATGTATATTCTTGTACTGTAAAGTAAAACCTAACAAATTTCAAGGGAAAATACTTACCCTGAGCACAACAAAAAAAAGATGAGAAGGTTATCTGCAAACCTCTTGTACATTATTACATTGCTTTTTCCATGATTGCAGCAATGTACAAGACACATTTATTAGGAATGGCCAACATGAATAGGTTTGAGTTTATTCAAAAAGAGAAGTATTTCAGTCATTCAGGCTATCATTTAATCAAAACAAACCCTACCAGACAATTTCAGCTCGTTGGAAGACCAAGATTTTGGTCCCCACACTGATGAACCAACCCAAATTGCAGTCACCTTATCTCAAAAGAACCATAATGCTACAAGCTGTGAAAGTCCGAAATTGTGAGACAATTGTCCTTGCAGCTTGCTCTAACCTATGTAGCACTCAAGACTGAAGAATGTTTTCAAATACACACACACTTTTTTAACTGAAAAAAAATCTACTGATCATTATTTCAATACGTTAAGAAAATTTTCCACACTCACAACCTAATGTTGCACCAATATTTTGCTTTGTTTCAATTAAAATTTTAAACTCTTCAGAAAGAGTAGTTCGACTCAAGTCTAGAGTCTATATTTATACAAAGTACTACATTGGAGATGTGCAGGAGAGGGTAAGAAGAGAAGAAATCATCGAACTCCTACAGAACAGACATGTTTTTTCCACACTGCTGTTTGATCGTTCAATAAGGTGCAGATCAGATCTGAGCCCCAGTGTACCACCAGCATACCTTTGAAAATATTAAGGATTGACTTAGAAGACAAGACTCAACCCACAAATGGATCTCAGTGGCTCACTTTCACTTTGGTACCTAAACACTAGCAAGATCTGCAGAAAACCTGTCTAGGCACTTTGGAGGGTCAGCACCCTTAGACATGTAAGTTCTGCTCCCAAACATGTCCGGAAAGAAGCACGGCCATGCTGAACAAGCTTTTCAACACGACTCACATCTAAGCACAACCTGAGCACATTTAAAATTAACATTATAATATTACAATATTACCAAGCACCAAGCACAGCTCTAGTGAGGAAGAGTAGCAGCATTTAGTGCCACCATTTTACATATGGCAATATAAGGCATGCCATCTTCCATGTCAGATGGGAAGATGGCTTCACAGTACCATTTTCCCCTCCAAACAAACCCCAGCTAAAAATAGCTGAATGTGACAAAAGTGAACAGAACATTGGTATGCCATTGGTAGCCACCAAATTGTGTATTTTCCAAATAGTGTTTGACTAGTTATTGTATTTGACAAATATTGGTAAAACCTGTCACCACTTAGGCAGTGCATTTTACTCAGCCAACTCTATTTAACACGCCAGCTCTGCTTATTCTTGAGGATTAATAAGTTAAAGATAAGGCAGCAGCTAAGCAGAGAGCACTAAGAATAGTGTTCAGAAAACAAATGAGCAGCGGGAGGTACACTGCTTTACTATGGTGGAGCCTCTGGTTTCTTCTGGCAGACATGGGGAGTTTCTCTGCAGTAGTAAGAACCGTATTTAATTAAAAACCAAAGCATTGCCCTTTTGTTTAGCAAGGTGCAGTCTGATATGAATTTTTCCTCTTTATGATGTACGAACATTCACAGTAGTCCTTTTCTTACTGTAGGCTAAGGTAAGATCAGCTTTTGATCTTGTGTGTGTCAGCGAGATCCCTGTAGCTTGAGAGACGCTGATGCCAAACTCATATCCATTAGGAAAATCGGGTATAAATATGCTCTATGCCATAAAATATTTAGGTATCACAATAACCTTTAAAGTATTTGTGTTACCTAACATCTCTTCGAAGTATGAAAGTATTATTGTAGCCAATGAAGTAAACAGACTCCAGAACCAAGCACTCTCTTGCTCCCTGAGAAGTATCCAAAATAGCCATGACAGCTTCTATATATTACAGCCCCCAAATTTTTCTAGTTCTATTTGTAATTTTATAATGTGATATAAACCTCAGATAACTGTTATGATCAAAGTTGGATTACTACTTGTCTCCCTAAGCAAGAACTGGTTTTGCCTGCATTAAGTCAAATGCTAAACATGATCTGAAGGCAAGTGGAGCAAATTCAACTGAGAAAGTTGTTCAAGCAAGCTCTGTGGAATTTCTCTCATCTCCAGCTCAAGCAAAAGGATAGATGACAATTCTTAAAGCCTCAGTCTAGATTAAGTCATTCTTCTCCCATCCATCCCTGATATTGTTTACTACTTTTATGGGTACATCAAAATCAGCCACTTCTCTCAAATTCACTTTGTGGGCACCCAATACGCGTTTTTTCCATCACCCTCCATTAAAAAAAAAGGCTCTTCAGTTTCTTGGCCGACATCATAGCCTCCTGCCATGCCAGTTCTGCCCTGAATTCACCATTTTCCTTAATGGTCTTAAACAACACTACACAATTACAGTTTAAGAACAGCCTGTATCTTTTCTATCTTATTATCTTCTTGGTTGTTCCATTCTGTAAGCCCTCTCTGTCAACATGAAGAGTAAGCTTTCTAGCTCTCGCTTTCTGGCCCTAAGGAAGGGTATGGATAAATGCCAAGTTATTCTTCAATACCATGCCAGTTGCTGCATTTTCTGTTCTGTTGGCTAATCCTTTGAACCAAAGCACTGGTTGATTCAGGCAGGAAGCAGATCACAGCACTGGGCAGCATCAGCTGGTCTGCAAGGTTAAGGTGAGCATGGGTGTCTTTTCCCCTCATCACTGATAGATCTGAATCCCTCACATTCAGATAGATCTGAAATCAAAGGCCTCCACCCTCCCCAGTGAGTTCGTACTTTGAAACGCAGTTCCCATTGAAGCCTAGCAGAATCACAGAATCATCTGGTTGGAAGAGACCTTTAAGATCAAGTCCAACTGTTCACCCTGCATGCCAGGGTCCCCAAACCATGTTCCCTCAGCACCACATCTACAAGTTTTTTAAACGCTTCCAGGGATGGGGACTCCACCACCTTCCTGGGCAAACAGTTCCAATGCTTTACGACCCTCTCTGTAAAGAAAATTTTCCTAATATGCAGCCTAAACCTCACCCAGAATAACTTGAGGTTGTTATCTCTTGTCCTGTCACTTACTACATGGAAGAAAAGACCAACCCCCACCTCACTAAAACCTCCTTTCAGGTAGTTGTAGAGAGTGATGAGGTCTTCCCTGAACTTCCTTTCCTCCAGGCTAAACTACCCCAGTTCCCTCATCTGTTCCTCATAAGACGTGCCCTCTAGACCCCTCATCAGCTTTGCTGCCCTTCTCTGGTCATGCTCAAGGTCCTCAATGTCCGTCTTGAAGTGAGGGGCCCAGCTGGACACAGTATTCTAAGTGTGGCCTCACCAGTGCAGAGTACAGGGGGACAATCATTTTCCTGCTGCTACTGGCCTCACTATTGCTGGTACAAGCCAGGATGCCACTGGCCTTTTGGCCACCTGGGCACACTGCTGGCTCAGATTCAGTCAACCAACACCCCCAGGTCCTTTTCTACTGGGCAGCTTCCCCAAGCCTGTAACATCGCAGGGGGTTGTTGTGACCCAAGTGCAGGACCTGACACCTGGACCTGTTGAACCTCATATCATCGGCCTGGGCTCACCAATCCAGCCTTTCCAGATCCCCCTGTAGAGGCTCCCAACCTTCAAGCAGATCAGCATATCCACCTAACTTGGTGTCATCTGCAAACTGACTGAGGGTGCAGTCGATCCCCTCATTCAAATCATTGATAAAGATATTAAAGAGAGCAAGCCTCAATACTGGGCCACAGGGAACACCACTGATGACCAGCCACCAACTGGATTTAACTCCATTCACCACCACTCTCTGGGACCAGCCATCCAGCCAGTTTTTTAGCCAGCGGAGAGTGCACTCATCCAAGCCAGAGACAGAGAAACAGACCAGCAATACAAAACTTACGGAGGACAGCAAAAGGAGAGAGAAATTAAACATAACACTTAATTCTAGCATCCAACAAATCCCCCTTCATGGACCTAATGTATTTGTACTGCTTAAAAGGTTTGTAATTTATTAGCTGGTGCTCTAAGATTGGTGACAGTATGCTTAGAGCAACAGGACTTCTACAAGCAACCTGCAACACCAAAAAGTGAAATTGGAGAAAGGGTGGGAGACAAATGGGGTAAAGAATTAAGAGACCTTAAACCATTTCTAGTTTGGGTTCCAAGGAAAGAATGAAGAGTTGCCTCAGAGTAGGAAGAGTCAATAAGATACCAACAAGGGAAAACCACAGCTGTGTGAAGTTTAAGGTCCTTGTTAACCCTCTCCCACATTCAACACATGTGATGAATTGGTATGTGTGCTGTAGAAGGATACACTTTTTGCCAGATGTTGGATAAATCAGATAGGAAAAGGTATTTACAGCAGTCCTAGCAGTATTTTAAAACTTCATAACTTTATAAACTTATAAACACACCCAAAAGATATTCTCAAACTCTATCTTGTTGGTTTGGAGAACAGGCTTCAGTTTCTCTGAATTCCTCACACAGTTAAAAATTCCAAAAGCACCATCCTGAAAGAAGATCCTGATACAACCCAGTGAGAAAGCACTGAGGGCTTACCAAGGTCCGGTTGTTAAGACCAGCCTCAGTCAAGGATAACAATGGTCAGATTGCTAGTGCCGTTTCGTAAATAATTAACAGATGCTATGCCCACAGTGGTAAAAGTGATGACTCAAATGACTGAGTCAAGTACATGGTAACTCCAAGGCTTTTAAGAAAAATAAAGTGTCTAATCAAATCAGGATCAAATGGCAACATGGGAGAAGGAAAACTCTTGTGCAAGAGTTAACACCTGAAGATTTTCAAACCAGCTGTCTGGTGATGCTCTGGTAAAACGGTCTTAACCAGTTCAACCACCCCCCTTTCTTCACACATAAAATGTCCTACAACATTTCCTGGAAAAACAAAGCAAACCAAATGTTCAATTTGAAAGTAAGACTGTTGGTAGAAAAGCGAAGTAAATATTTTTGTAAAAGATTCTTTCTTGAATTTCTCTCACCCGACTTTATTTTGCTGGGGATAGTCTCAACATCTCAGATTCCAATTACCTAAATATACTTAGAACTCAGTTTTCCTGAGTTTAAGTTACAGTATTACCAACATACTTGTCAGTTCTATTTTATAGGAAATTTACATTTGCTCTCAGCAACATAATTTTTCAGGTGAACATCAGTAGTTTCAAGACTGAAGCCTAGGAACTGTTGAAAAAACTTCTACCTAAACTAAGTTGATAGGAAAGCAAAACACTGCAAAACAAAAAGGTTGATTAAACAAATCTGCTTTCCCCATTTTCAGTAGAAACCTGAAAAAGTAATCTTTGTAGAGATTACTCACGGTCTAGTGAAAGTAGCTGTGAGGTTTTAGTCTCCCATTGGTAGCTGCCTCTTATATAGCACACGACAATCTTTCATGATTTATGGCTCTCATCTCGAGAAAGAAAATTCATGATGTATCAGGTTATTATCTCCTAATTGGGAACCTAGCCTATGGGAAATAGAAAAAGCAGAATGTGCTGGAACTACTATTCTACAAGGCATAGTGCAGGATTTTTGAAACCAAAATTTTCAGCTTTTAATTGTAAGTTTTCTTATGGAAAGTATTTTCCTCCTGCCTTCAATCCTTCCCAGAAATCACTTGGACATAAACTGCTGTTTGCTTTAGCTAAATGGTTCTGGTACTAGTGTAAATTCAAGATGGTTTTTTTTCACCTGCTATCATCATAATACTTGGAGACACCAAGAAAACCCAAGTAGTCTGATGATGTTGTTAAAACAAGAATAGATAATCTGTTCTTACTATCTCAAAACCTAGTCTGGAGGCTTTAAATCCTTCTGTGCAGTTACTTTTTTTCTCCAAGTGGACCCTCATACCCCATGCCTTGTAGCTGACAATGACTTACCCCAGAACTTTAACCAGAGCTAGACTTTCAGGGAGTTCAAGAGATGTAGCTCATGAGGTGAATGGGAAAATTCTATTATTTTAATGGAAAATGGGACTTGTGCTGAAAATCTCATTTGGGCAGTAATATAGACAGAGATTTTAGTTTATTTCTTTGGTAAAATAAAGCAAAAAATAAAGAGACAAAAGAGAGGAGCCGGAGAATCCATGGTTAAATCCATGGTTTAAAAGAATCAAAGAAAGATAATAGTCTTCATATCTTCCAACTTCTGAGTTGTCTGAAAACTCTTAAAATCTTTTCTTTCATCTATGCAGAGAGAAAGCTTCCAGAAACACAGTAGCAAAAGTGATTCTCTATTCCCCCCATCCAGTTACTTCTTTAATATTAAACCTTAAAACAAAGACAGCAGAGAAGTTCAAAGGCTTTATAAGTAATTCCATCTTTTTTTTTTTTTCCACATACGGGCTTTTTAAAGTTTCATCTATGCATACAGCTTTTTGCGTGTAGTGTTTCCTTGCTGTTAAAACTTCGTGCTGGTAAAATGCACTAGAAGTTAAAACCAGGTAAGTTTGCCTCAGATGTAATTTGATCTGTGTTTTATTGGAGCACTTAACTTAAAACTGCAACTATGAAAATACGAAACTGTTAACAGAAGAATGTAATTGTCATATTTGTTCATGTCACTCCCTGAATGCCTATACTGGCATATCAGGATATATCTAGTCTGTAGAAATACTCTACTGAAGTATCAGAAAAGTAAATGCAAGCTAATTAATCAATGACACGCATGACACAAGGCACTGAGTTCCTTCAAATGCTGCTAGGTGATGTGGGAAAAAGTGGAAGACAAGTCAGAACCTTCCACGATGCACCTGGGTCATGTTTCTCCAGAGACATATTCAAAACTCCTTAAAATATAATGAGTCACACCAAAGCATTTCTAGAGAACACACGTGGTTTAACAGAAATTAATGGGGTTTAGCTATGTATGTTTGAAAGCACATTTTTAACCTTTCTCCATGATTTACATTTTCCATACTACTGGACTGCATCACTTTGATCCATGTGCCCATGAATGGGAGCAGGTTACTCCCATTTTTGCAGACCTCTAGGCACAAAAGCTAAGGACATCTTCTTCCCAGTTGCAACAAAACCGAAATCCAGGGGAATTTGCCTAAGTAACTTCTGGGAATCTGACACTAAGAATTCTTACAAGATCACATCAGATGCTGGGGTAGAACAGAAGGGTGAACCCAAGTCCCCTAACTCCTGCGTCTAAGCATGAGATCTCCCTTTCGTGGGTGCTACAGTAGAAGGCCTGATTTTTAATCTGCTCCAGTGTGGAGCAGGATTAACTGTTCTTGTGTGAATAGCTGTGTAGCATAAAACCCTGGCAAGGGTAAAGAAGATCTTATCCTCTCTCTCACCACTGGATAGGATGACTTCACATGGACTCCAGGACTTGGTAATCACAGTCGGGGTTGCAGGACTGCCGTGCTGTGTAGCACACACAGCTCCTGTGACTCCCATTGAGATCATGGCTGCATTCCCCCTTTCTCCTCTTCCCTGTTACTACACTGTGTAAGACCACATTCAGGTGTACAGAGGTACTGCAACATCAAGGCAATAGTCCAAAAAATAAAACAATGGATCAGTGCCCAAAACACAAACAAACCTAAACTCAGCTGATACTGAGAATTACCCTATATTTTCCAAACATAACAAATTTTTTCTGGCCCTAATTAGGTGAGTAAGGAGAAAAGCATTTGAACACAATTACGCTGTTTTATATTAAGACATTTAAATGGGTTGATAGATTTGGGAATATCAGACACTATGAATTTGGTTTTAGCAGAGTTGTAGCTAGTCTAAATGCACTGACACATCATGAAAGAATTATTTTGTACATTCCTAACATAAACAATCAGTACAAGAGTTCAAAATAATAGCAAATGTATTCATTAAAGACACACATAAGAGAACTTTCAGCCTAATCAATCCTTCTCACTGCACCACTAACTTTCTTAGACACTTTGGAAAACAGACAGGCAATCCATTCTAACTTACAGTGGGATTCCTTTGACTCCATACCCCAACATGAAATGAAACAAACACTTTATGTGTGATACTAGGATGATAACATATGTGGAATCACGATAGTTACCACTCAGCTTGCTAATTCCAGGAAGTGCTCTCTAACAATGTCTTTGGTCCACACACGAAAAAAACCCTAGATCGTTCAAAGTCCTGGTTTTGGATCCTGAGGTTTGCTCATACAGGGTAGCCGATGGTACTCCAAGCAGTGGTAGAAAGCAGTGAGAACCAGGGTGTGAGCAGCATTACCAACTGTTTGTCCCACATTCACAGAAGGTAAGTGCATGCAAACGAGCTCTGTTCTCATTTTCTCAACTACTTTGCTCATTCAAACTCTCCCAGAGTGTTTGTTCTACCTCCATCTTCTGACAACTGTTTTCTCCACCAATTCCAGACCTAAAAATGTAACCACCATCCATTTTCAGAGCACTCTGTCTATGGATGACCTCCTGTCACTAACAGGGATCAGCTAATCTCTCATTCCCATTATACCAAATCTTCTGAGAGCAATGAGGGAAACTGGGATCTCGCTCTTCTTGGAGCTGTTCTTAGCATCTGCTACAGTCTGAGCACAATCTCCCCCTCTGTTCCTCACCTTTGGCAGCGCAATACAAGAAATACTCTGCCACTTGTAAAAAGGATTAGAGGAAAGCATGTGTTTTATGTAAATTTCAGCAAAAGTTTTCAGAACTAATTGCTTGAAGTGATTACAAAAGCTGATGGAATTAAATTGCTGTAGAGCTGTTTTTTCCTGATCTTCAACAAAGAGACCCCTAAGTGCCTGGGCTTAGTACAATATTTTGCATATCTAATAGATACCAAATCGCTAGCACTAAAACATTATGCAGTCCAGCTAAAGTGCACAGTAGGCTGTATGGCAGTTACAAGCACAGATGAACTTTATTTTCAGAGTTACTCATTATCTTTCCAATGCATGAAATAAGAAAACAACTTAACCTGAGCAAAACGAAGGCCGCTCCTTCAGCTTTTTGAAGTTCTTCTTAACATAAAATATTGACAAATTCGGGGAATGCAATTCCCTGTAAACATCTCACCAAGAGTGCTGCATGCTAGATGTCAACATTCTATAGCACTAGAAAGTTATTACATCATTTAGATTTTCATAAGTGGCACAAAATGTCACCACTGTGTCTGCAACTACATGGTGAGTGTCACCAGACTAAGAGCTCTGTGCTCCCACTGTTTGGTTCTGTCTGAGCAGAGCTGACACTTTCAGTAAGGATAAACAAAAAAGATACATAACGCTTCTGACACTTTAGCGTTGTTGATCAATAGCTTTCTCTTTCTGCTGTGCAGTAGACCAATTCTTTTCTTGGTGTCTCTCTGTCACTACCGGTACATTTCTGATGTCTCTTGCTATTATATCTCATTTTGTTCCTTTGGCATTTCTGATATTATCTTCACCTGCTTATGCTATCCGTTTATACTCTCTTTTAAAATGAGACTCAGTCAGCCTGAACTCTGCGTTCCCTTCTGTATATCAGAAGTTGGAGTTTTCATTGTCTGAGTTTTTTAATGAATCTTCATCTTTTTTTCTCTCTGTGTCTACCCATCATGACCATTACTTTTTTATTCTTTTGTGCATAACCATTAATTTTTATCTGTGTTTTCCAGAAATCCTACACTCTGACACTGTATTATAACTGCTTCACTTCAGCTCTAGCTTTTTTTCCTTTTTCTTTTTAATTGTTAAAGGCACTGTATTTGCTGTTGCTGCTCTTCTATTTTGTAAAAAGGCTCTTTTGTATAAAAACAGTCTATCCTCTACAGCAGCAAGCCTTTAATCTTCTCTATCTTGCAGTAGCTAATACTCAACCTTTTTTTTTTTCCTGGCTTTTTTTTTTTTTTTTTTTTTTTGAGCTTCCTTGTTTTTCGTTGGTATACTGAGAAAGTTTTGGAATAAACCTGTATGGGTTTTGAGCTAATATTTTTGTCATTTAAGTGTATTTATATTTCCAGGTTTAGGGTTTTTTTCCCTTTACTGAGCTCTTGAGAAAACCAGGACTGTCCATTTGCTTTACTGTAGGAAGTGACTTTTGTCCACCTATCTTATGTCTTAATACTGGGACAAAGCATTCTTCAAAAGTTCTTTTTCCAGCCATAGCTACTTCCGTATTTCCAAAAGCCAAGTGTATTGTACATCATTGCTGGACAAAATACCATATAGACTGTCAGTGTTTTAAGGGCTTGCCTTATTTCTTGATGTTTGTTGGGCATGGGTGAGGAGTAAGCTCAGAGAGTCCACATATGGCAATTATATGAATTACGCAACTCATACAACCTTCTGTTTTCCATTTGGAAGAAATTAATTTTAGAGGAGCCAGTGTCTACTGGACAAAAGTGAGAACTCACAGGCATCTTGTAATAACAGACAGACACTGATGGGGTCCAACAAAGACCGGCCCCGTACCTTGCCTTGAGCAACAAAGTGCAATCAGAGGTTTCTAGAGCTTATACTGTCATTACCTGGAAAGGATGTGACACCCAGGGAACTCAGATATTCAAAGGCTTCTTCAGATACAGCATAGGGTGGTTCAATGCTGGATTTTTTCACCTTCTTATCCTTTCCTTGGAGCAGACATGCAGCTTGAACTGTGAACTTCCTACATCAAGCAGAGGTGACAACTTCTGAATGTTTGTCCAGCTCTGTGATTGCTTAGCAACTGCCTTGACCTCAAGAACAGCAAAAGATGAGAGTACAGAGATAATGCCATCAATACAAGGTCTCACTCCTACCAATAAAGTCCCTTCTTGTTTCCTAACTGTTCTATCAAGCATTCGTATTATCATTATTATCTGCTCCAGCACAGAAGCACACACTTTAGTCCCAAGTTCTTTCTAATGCAGGCTGGTGAAGAGTATTTCTTTAAATGCTGCCAACAGTAGAACCTGCACTGTGGCCCATGTCAAAGATGTCTATTATATGGCAGCTTTTTTCATTCAAGAAGTCCTATATGGTTTTAGCTCTGAAAGTAACTTACTTCAATGTAAATAAATAAACAAGATTTACGCCTGTCCCACCTCCCCCTACAGAGACAAGAAATCTTGTTTCGTTATTGATGTGTCATGTCACCTCTGCTGTTAAAGATACTCCTGGCAGCCACCATAACTGATGTTCCCAGCTCACAGCACTCCAATGTCACTACACAGTACAGTCACAGAAATGGAGGGGTGTTATGGCATGGTACAGGGAACAGTTTAAATGGAAATTTCCTCTTCATGGGGTCACACTTTTCCACAAAGTCAGTAGACGTTCTCTTTATAGAAACTACAGAAAACTAACAAGAAAATAAAATCATATGGCTCATGTTTTGAAGAGTTTTGAAAGGGATGAATTTTCAGAGAGGAAAGGAAGGTATGTGTGATTTGGAAATCATATGTTGTGATTATTTGTTAAGGTCACAAAATCTCGGTATTTTCATACATTCAAGGTTTTCTAGCTGCTTATGCCTACTTGTTGGAGGTGGTGGTGGTGGTGGATGTCTAGTTTATTTTACTACATGCCAACATGCCAACAACAAGCAAACAAAATCTTGTGTGAGTCAGGAAATATCATTTCAAAGAAAGTAAAAAAAATAAAAAATCCCAGAGAGTGAGAGAAAAAGGTTTTTTCAGGACTGCTGCAGCTATCTCCACATCTATCTTCTTTTCAGGAAAACCAGCAAAGAACGAGGCTCTTAGAGGAAAAATTTTCTTTTTTCCTATAGCTTTTTATTTGACCAGTGAGATGAGGTAAGTATCCACAATCTGTAATGGAATTTGGAATTAACGTATCAAATCTAAGCCTCAACAGTTGTTGAAACAGATGACTTATTTGTACCTGGGCAGTTTGCTATAAAGAAACATAAATTTTAAACCAGGTATACCTTAGATGTAGCACAGCACATGGCTTCACCCAGCTCTCTGTAAGAAAATTGTCTGAAAGCTTTTGTCGCTGAGTGTCATAAAATGAGGTATTTTTTCATGTTGAGCAAAAGCAAAAATTCATACAAGGTACTGTTGTACAACAGTGAGGAATTATTCTGTACTAAACAGCTTTCAAAATAAATAAAAGTCTGCCTTAGCAAGATTTGTACATGCTACATAGCCTATTTAAATAAATCCAACTCTGTGTAATTTTAGTATGGAAATAAAGGAACTTAACACCAGAAAACAGTAGTGATGTGAAATTCTACAGTGACCTAGAAGTAGAAATCAGAGCAGATATGGGCATCCTGTGCTTTTTCTCACAATGCAGTCTGTGGGGAAAAGCAGACAGCCGCATCACTAAATTTTAAGTACCTCAAGACTTAGAATAATAGTATTGCAACTTATGTAAGTCTTTGATTGTAAAGCAGCTTAAGAATCTTTGTAAATGTTACATAGGTCTCAAGCTATTTTATTCAGGGTAACACTGAGGTACCTTCTGCTGAGTGGTGAAGTAACCGTATTGCATAAGATCTGTTTCAGAGTATTCATAGAACACCGTACTAATTAAACTTCACAACGTTCTGATTCCTTAATGCTAGACCTGTAACATTTTATAGTGATGGGAAAGATTCAACGCTCCTGTCATTCATGACCCATGGTTCTTTTGGGTCTTAATTATAATTCTGAAAAAAAAGTTAATGACCATTAAGAAATTCTCCCCAAAATTCAGTGCATGATGTTTTGCACTTAAACTTCATGCAGGCAGAGAATTTACACATAGTTGCCCAGTTTCATTTATCCCTATTACCAGCCTCTGCAATGTTTAAAAGACCCTCTGGAATCTGGAATTTTGAAGACAAAGATTTTGCCTCGTGGTTTCACATCCGTTTGATCCCACTGTCTTTGCAAATGAGGAAAAGCATGAGGTGCAAAGCATGTGCAAAAAGGAGCCCAAGTGGGAGCTTAAAGCTGGAGTTAAATATAAACACAGATTATGTCTATCCAAGACCTTCTTCCTTACTGTGGGAACACCTGTTCTCCGGAGATGGCTCATTTCTCAATCAGTATGCTTCCCAGGCACCTAAAACTCTCCCTCCAGAAGAAAGGGTCTCCCATGCTAGAGGGCTGAGCAAGGCAGCATTTGCATCCCATCAGCCCCTATGACAAGTCTACCCACTTCTTGTACAATGATTTTCTGGTCCAAAGCATTCACCCCTGAGGTGGCTCCCTGCCTGTCATTCACTCCAGTCTCCTGAAGGTGCCATGATGTTCGCAGGTGGGCTGCTGGCAGAGGGGCCAGCAGGGCTGTTAACATTCCTCTTGGAAGCTTCTCCACTGATAAAAGAGCACTGAAGCTACAAAGGTGTGGAGAAGGAAAGACTGAAAACAGATTGGCAGCCAGATGCTGAGGGCACCATGTGACAGGATAGGAAAGTGAGCCGCCAGTTAATTTGGGAGATGCCAATTGCAAGAACCTGGTACTGAGGTGTACCCCAGCAGTGCTGGAAAGATGCATGACTCCCCATGAGAGGCAGAGTTTAAGTGAGGGCATAGAGAGAGTTATACAGCCCTGCTTTGCTTGCCATGCTCCAAACTGGACAGAGACGAGACATCTGACACTAGAAAGCCAGGTAGCCATGCGAAGGATGAGGCCCTGTTCTTGAGACAATCAAGCTGAACAGTACTGGTACTGCATGGAGTTGCTATGTCCTAATTTAGGCAACCAGAAAATAAAGTTTCTGCACGTGATTCCTTCAGTTCCTTCTACAGTCGATGGAGAGAAGCAGGCAGCTTTATAAAACGGTTCCTTCAACCCAGAACTACTAGGTGTAGTGTACTACTTTCTTAAGGTCCCCATTTCTCCTCAACAGTTGTAAGAAGTCCTGCTCAGAGGTAGACCTCTCAAGTAGAGATGAACTCCACTCATACTTATCTACAAAAACAATAATACCCATAATGTATCATTATAAACCGTAACTATTATTTCCCACATTTTTAATAAAAAAAAGGTAGCATATTTATTTTGATGCCCAAACGGCATTTAAATCAGCAGGTCTTCCCCAAAATTGATGTGTAATTCAGCACGGTGACGTTCACACATCTCTGTAATGCTGTACTTGCTGCAAAACACATTCAGATAAAGAGGAAAGCACGAATCTGTGCTGTGCAACACTGTCAAAATCCACTCACCTCACACCTCCTCCAGTGTGACTCAAAAGTCAGAGAGGAACAAAAAGCTCCCACCAAAGCTGCAGTAAAAAAAAATTTCTCATGGTGTTGCTATGGCCTTTTTTATTTCCCCCTAGTGACTGGCACAGCTTTTGAGAGCTGTGCAGAGGAGCAAGAATAACATTTCTGGTTCTGTGTCACTTCAGTGTCAGTGCTCTGTTAATGTGTTTTCCCTTTCAAGTGACTATCAAATAGAGAGTATAGTGCACTTGAACAAATTTCCTCTCCCAAATAGCAGGTAGAAGAAGAAAACTCATCCCGCCTCGCTTTCTGCATGCAGAAAATAAAAGGGAAAGATCATCTGTACCCAGAACAGTCTTCACAGAAAGGGACAGTGGCGCCAAAGGCCTCGGTGTGCCTCCATATATACTCATCAGCGCTGCCATATCAGACCATACATGCTTTGCATGCCAGTGAACATGGACAGTTGTTCTGTGATATGGAAAAGAAATCAGCCAGGTATGCACATTTTTCTGGCAGTCCACTGACAGGTGAAGTTTGTTTCTGAAGGCAAATGGGATAATTTCTGATGATGTCTTTAGGATGAATCTTTTTCTCTCTGCCATAAATGAGTAGTAAATTGCACGCTGTTATACTGGAAAGCTATAGCATTTTTCCACACAGGCAGGCAGTTCAGAAAAGCAACTAGGGTGTCCGTTTAAGGTTTCAGTGGCTTGCCATGATCTCCTGCGTTCTTTCTTTACTGCCATAAGGCAAAGCAGCTTGAGAAATGTACAGCTTAGTATAGCTGATTAGTTAAATTGTATTCTGTGGTACCGTCTTGCCAGTTAACATTAAATCACTTGTTTTGAAAATAAGCTTGAAACCTATAATTATTTAATGTACTTTAATTATTCTGAACAAACAACTGAGCCCTCCTTGAGTTCTCATAGTTAAAACTAAAGTTTATTTTGGGTTAAAAAAAGGGAATAGACCTGTAAAGGTTTTACTACTGAAACTATTTGTGACCACAAAGCACAATCAATTAAAAATGGTGAAAAAAACCAAATAGAGACACAAAGCTTTCTGATCAGTAAAATCGCCTGGGGGAAAGACTCTCAAGTGCATTTATTTTTATACTATTGGAAGGGTTATGAACCAGGTACAGAAGTATCTTCATTAGAAATTTATCCTACTACTAAAACACTGAAAAACACGAAAACATATTATGTTGTAGTATTACAGTATGATTTTTTAAAAATTATAAATAATACACATGTACTTCTATAAGAGCATATGGTGTTCTATTTTAGGTAATATAGTTCAAAATATAGTTTCTTCTCCAAAAAATCTATTGGAAAAACTATTTCTCTGACACAAAAAACCATTATAGACAAGTTGAAGAAAAGTGGAAATGTCTTTTGATAACACAGAAAACAAATTTTCATCTAATGTTTTCTGGATTCATGGAACCAGAGCAGGAAGAACATCTCCCAACCACATTCCTTCATTAAGAGTATTCACAACACCTTGGGCAAGAAATGTCACCACATGCCGTTACACACTGTCCGTGCTATGAACGTCAGTGATAACAGCTTTCAATGAAGACCGCTCCATTGTCTAATAAAATATTCAAATCCTTGCCACTGATGCTTGCTTCTTTTCATGTCCGGTAGCAGAGAGCTACCAAACAAAACCAAATGTTGACATTAATGACAGCCTTTTGGCACCCTGAAATTGAATTTACTGAAACAATGATTCATTTGTTTCAATGATTCTAAAGTCGTAAATCCCACAAGAGGTAGCAAGGCAAGAGCGACAAGAGAAAATGCTTTTACAAAACACCTTTGTGCATCTGATGCCTATTTCCCCATCCCATAGGGAATGTTTCACCAAGATGGCAGGAAGAACTGTTATGATGACGACTTGACAAATGCCTTTTATTCGTGGGCCTGTCAGATCACTTTTCCATCCTAAAAAACTGTTATCTCGGGGGACATACAGTGTGTGTCCTAAGAGAGTGGGCTGGCAGCAAGCAAGAAGCCCTAGAAAAATCTCATCCTTCCTCTATGTCTGTCTCTCCTACAGTGAAGTACTCTACCCTCCGGCAACTCCATGATCATTTTGAGGGGGCAGATGAGGAAAGAGTAGAGACTGCATGAAAGCTGGGCATAGCGGAGGTGCAGCCCATGTGCTGTACAGATACATTCTTTCTGCTGCTCTGCTGCCTGTGTAATTGCACACTGAGCAAAGGGCTAACATAATGCACTGCTAGTGTAATGTCGGTTTTTGTATCTTTGCATGGATGTAAGGAACAAGCATGACCCTTGCATTCATCAGGAATAACCAGTGACTATAGACAACGGTATCTTTCTAACACATCAGTCTTCTGAATGCACATTTCACGTTTGCCAAGTCCTACATACAGGAGCACTGGTATTATTTACTGCAAACTGTTCAGTCTTTACTAAGTTGAGAAGTCCAGGTATTACAGGCACGGATGAAAGAAATTGAAGCACTTACCTGAACCCACACCAAAGTTGTAACCCTCTTGTTCTCTGCCCAATATCCATGACAAAAGAAAGGACCATTAGTTATGAAATATAAGCTCTACTTTAGCGGATTACTTCTCTCCAGTAAGTGCCATTGCTTTCATAAACACGCTGTTATAGGCTGTCTAAAAATGTGTATACATCGTTTCAATGGATCTTACTCTATTACTGTTTAGTTTAAAAGTCGTATTCAAATGTGGATTTTGTGTGAAATTTGTTGTAACTGGGTAAGCAAAATGTGAATGATGATTAAAGTTCCTTTGGACCTGCAGACTCCTCAAGACACAGTGAAATAGACTGTCATGAATATGCTTCTGGAATAATATGAAAACATCCTTCAGTCAATGTGTATTCAGC
>NW_010398136.1:12153-25772 GCF_000710305.1 Buceros rhinoceros silvestris | reverse complement strand
AGGAATATTGCATTCATGTCATTTTCATTTTATTAATTTTAATATGGAAATCAGAGCTTCATTACAGTGCAACAAGAAATACATAATAATAAAAAATTTCAAGGCACACAAATAAAATTATGCCTTACCAGCTTTCATTTCCCCACAGCACTCTGCAAAATAATATAAACAGAAGTTGTGTTTCAGGATCGGTGTGGCATAACCAATTTTGCTCAGGCAGAGAGCCAAGAAAACACAAGTTCTAATCCCTACCCTTGGGCTCACAATTCAGCTAGGCACTTATGTCCCTATGTAACTTTAATAAAAAACAATGTCATTGAAGTCAATGAGTCTACTTCACCACTCGTGCATTTTCCAAGTGCTCTGCTCAGCTGAGACGCTAAGCTCCTTTCTGACATTCTTTTTTCCTCTTGTAACAGGAGCAATGCTTAACTGTGTCATGGTGGTACTCTGAGGGTCCTCATCTGTATTTCTGATGAACTCATACAGCCCTAACACCACGGAACAGCAACGTTTCACAGTCTTTAATATATTTAGTCTTTTAACATAAATTCCATTTTGTTAACACAATGCCTCCTGATTTTAGGCAATGCTAAGCACCTCTGTCTCTCACATTAGTGATACTAGAGTTATTACTACAGCAACGCAACTGAACCCCCTTCCCACCCTACCAGTCTTTGGTGAACTCTCCTATAGTCCCTCTGCTGCTTTGTACACACCATTGCTATCCTCCTCCTGAGTTTTTATTTGAGGGGTTGGCTGGCTGTGCAGACAAGCATGTTTTGAAGTTGGACTGTGTCCCTACAGCTTTGCATCTGGTGACTACCTGCATCTTTAAGTCTCTCCCCTCTGCTTTGTAGTAGCTCTTGTTTTTAAACCTATTCACATCCCTGTTACTAGGACCATCCTTCAAAATCATCATCCTGACTGCTGTGATCCGCTCCTCCAGCTCCCTCGCTTCCATCACTTCATTAACAGGCTCTTGCTTTAAGGCTGGCACCACAGAGAGCACCCCAGTACACCTCTGATCCTTGTCTTAAACCTGCCAGTAATGCCGGTTTCAACAGGTTTCTTGTTTCTTTCTGAAGTATTTCCCCACTTTTTCAAGGTGTCCTAACTGCATTCACTGGCTTTTTAATCTCTCACTACCTCTGACAAATCCTTCCTTAAAACCACCCTCTCCCTTCTGACATTGACGAGGCAAAATATGAGCTGAAAACTTTGCTCTTCTGTAAAATTCATTGTGTTCCTATGCTTTCATTCACTCCAACTTAGATTTCCTGTTTCTTCATCTTGTTTCTGCATATGCAGTTGACTTGTTTTGTAGGGTAAGATCTGTCTTTTTGGTTGCTCATGACTATAGCAATATCCACAATGGTCCTCCAAGCCTCAACTAGCCTTTCTAAAGATCTGTGGAAAGTCAGCCACAGTTTGTTGGATCCAACCCACATGCTCATTCCCTCTGTTCTCCCCCGAAGCCAGCAGCTAGCCATGCTGTGCTCGGAGGAAACGCTACCGTCCCATGAACTCAGTGTCCGCTATTTTATAGACACTGAGGAGCATCAGCAGGTTACTTCTCAGTGTCACTTAGATATTGTTATGTGCCTGTGGCTGCCTGTTGGTGTATTTTTCTAGCAGAAATTAGAACTACGAAAATATGCTACTCTCTCTGGGAAACTTAGCAGCCGAAACTCAGCTGCAGTACTATCGTGTGGGAAATACTATCTCTACTAGCCTTGTTTTGTTAGCTCTAACCAAAATACCCACCACGTGGAAAGTAACCCCTTTTATCCAATTATAGTGCTTTAAGAGCTGTGTGCTGTCTGTGTAACAGAGACACTATCCAATCACCATGTAGTTAGTCGAGTGGACAAGAGTCTATAAATTGGGATGTATTGTAAACAATAAACGAGTCTTGCTACACACCATATTGGCGTTCGAGCGATTCGTTCCAGCTCCGGATACGAGCTCCGTTTTGTGTCGCGACAGCTGCCATGTATATTTTATTTTGAAAAAGCACAAAGCCTTTCAAAAACCTTCAGATTATAACGAGATGCAAAATTGTGTAGTGTTTGAGAAGCAAGGCTGAGACTGATTCAAACACATCCTAAAAATGGCAACAGAAGAGTCCTGCTTGATTTTTTTCAAAAGTTGCTTTGTTCTACACACTTCTGGAGTTCAAAGCACTGACTGCAAACCTGCTTTCAAAATACTGCTCTTTATCATATGATTGTAAATAATGCTAGCTGCATATTCCAGCTTTTCACCAGAAGTGGCAAAACACTGTCAATAGAGTCAAGACCTGGTTTGCCTATAAATACTGGACTTGTTTCACAGTTTCTCAGCAAGGCGTAGAGTACGTCTACTTGAAGGTCATTTTCTTTCAGACATATGGCCTCATTATTGCAGCTGGACTGCTATCTATGTTCTGGTGAGTCAAAAACTGGCCTAGATGTCCCTCTCTTTGAGATAGCCTTAATTTAATTTAATTATGAGTGCTTAGACTTTATTAAAGATATTCCGGTAGACTGACTATAGCCCCTCTGTTCTACGATGCTGACAACACTAGGTCTTGCAGGATGCTTTCAGTGAGAACTAAGGGGTCAACTGAGCAATCTGCTATACTGTGATTTGCACCCATGTGACTCCACTGATTTTCTGGAAGTTTCACTAGTATATAATTAGCACAGGAAAGCGAAAAATCAAAATCACATGCTTGCTTACCATGCAGAGGAATCTGAGATAACACTCAAAATGCAGCACTACAGACTGACATGGCCTGCGTTCATCCCTTATTGTGTGTAAACAGAGAAAGATAATCAGCTTTCTACTTCCAGCACGCTTTCCAGTACGAGCCCACTGCATTCACTTCATTACAATATTTCCACCTAACACAGATCAGCATCCATACACAGGCTTGCATAGATGTTTGCACCTGGAGCAGCAGCAGAGCATCAGACCTTTTAAAGTATCACTTCAAGGTAGTGATGGAAAAATTTCAGCCACAGGCAGGTATTGGACCAGCAGTTCAGGATCATTATTTCTTTTGGAAATAAGAAAATATTCACATCATGGGCTGCATTAGGGAAAGTATTGTCAGCAGGTAATGGGAGGTGATCCTTCACCTCTCACACTGGTGAGAAACTTCTGGTGTGCTGGGTCTGATATTGGGCTCTCCAACGCAAAAAGGACATGGACTTACTGGAGTGAGTACAGAAAAGAGCCGCAAATACGATGAAGGGCTTGGATCACCTGTCATATGAGGAGAGCCTGAGCACAACACTGTATCAGGCATTTCTTCAGATACAAATCACAGCATTTCAGCTACAGAAGGATTCTAGGGTTTCTTATCTAGGACCAAGCTTAGCATTGTATTGCTAAACAAACTTCTCCCAGAAAACCGCAGACAACAGAAATTACAAGGAGTCAGGACCCCACTAACTTCTAAAGGTCTAAACAATCCCTGCAAACTTCACTTTTCCACTCTGAAGGTGGGCATAGAACCGAAGTGAGCCATAAAGGTTTAAGCAGTACTGTGATAAGTTTCTTTTCTACTGATTCTCACCTCCTTATCAGGTTGAACTTTATTCCTAGTTTGCTGGGCTCTCCTAGCCTCTCTAAACAATAAATCTGCTGGCCTCATGCTCATACAGATCAGTCCAATACTCTCTCACACAAGGACTTTTTGCATAGCTACATTCTTAGTTACTGTACGGGCCTTCTCACATCTTGGATTCCTGTTGTACCACCTGCCTGCGATCTGTCTGAGGACCCTGCACAATGACTTGCTAACCAAACTGCCTTTCAGACAGTCCTCAACAGCAAGCATTCAACTCAGATATTACTAAAGTGCACAAAGAGGGACTCATTGTGTCAAACCTTCAAAGCATATAGAATTTAGTACATTGAATAACATATGATCCAAGCTTTTCCTATTCTGGGAAGAACTCAGCATAACCCTCCATCTTTAGTTTTGTCTTTTATGCCTCAGAAACAGATTAACACCACTTGAATACTGTTTTCTCCTCTTTTTCCATACAGTCCTCTCTGGCACAATCAATATCCTCCAAGACAGAATACTAGTCAATCACCCAACCTCTGACAAGTCTAGCAGGGGAGCAGAGAAGAAAGTAGAAAATAAAATGTGAAGTTCTAAATGCCTTTAAAGAATTAAGCTTGAAAACTCAGGGGTGGAGATGACTTTTCATGCCTCATGAAAGAGTAGGACAGACAACACACGAGAGCTTGCTTCTACCTGAAAGCAGGTGAGGCAGTCTTCCAACACCATAAAAAGCTATGAAAAGGAGCAGCAGTTAATGGTGATGAACACCAGGGGAACAGCTTTACAATAAAATATGTTCCATTAAACCTCCTCCTTCGTCACCACACAGTGGCTTCAAGCTTCTTTTCTTACTAAAACCACCCTATGACCCTTCATGAGCCCCAAACTAAGTTGCCTAACCACAGGCAAAACTAGTACCTGTCTTGGTACAAGCAGCTGGAGACTGCAGGGGTGCCTGCAGAGTTCTGTCGACTCACAAACATCAGCAACTCACCGGGTGGCCTTGGCAGCACAGTGGTAATGATTTTACCAATATTTTACATAAACATTAACAAAATTTTAATTCATAGAGTTGCTCAGGATTTCTGTACTGGATGCACAACTTCCTATTCATCCACTTTCAAACTTGCTTTATCAAACACAAAATGAAGTACATAAGAATAAGTTTAAAACTCATAAAACAAACAGTCTGGATTATGATTATGGTTTTTTATTTTATTTCTTTTAAATATTTCAGTTAACATCTACAATATTTCTATTAAATATTTAAAATAATTTACATCCATCAGTTCGAGTCCAAATTTTCAATATCGGCACCATGATGGGAGTAGGCAGCACCCTGATGATGGTGAATGCCTGGCAATTGCCATTTGTTACTGAAGACTCCTGGGGTTCTGCACAGAACTCACCTTGCACTAGCCCCAGCAAGTGATGTAGGGTTATGGGCTCACGGCATTTTGTGTGCAGTACTAAGTTTTGGAAACCCTTTGCATCTGGAAACAGTGATGTTGCTGCTAGGTGAACTCCATTTGTGCATCATTCAAACAGCTCCACTGTTACCATGTAATGGCAGGGAGACCATAAGAACGACTGAGAGAAACCTTTCTTACAAAAGAGTGACTGGTACCTTAGAGAAATCTATGAATGGCTTATTAATCTTTACAACACCCCTCATTTGCAGAACAAAATTTTTTAAATTATGATGGAGAAGAAAGCTTCGCTTCATCAGTCCTCAGTGAGCAAACTTTACACTACCTTCAGCTGAGACATTAGAGCAGGCAATTAGTCCTCAGGCTTGCAAACAGGTTCCTGTGCTGAACAAAGAGAAGTCGTCACTCATCAGGACTCTTTACAGGCTGAAAACAAGCAAAGTGTTTGCAGAACTGAAGTCTAATGTGCCTAATGAATTCATTCCCTTTGCTACTGAAAAAATAATTAAGACAAACAACTAAGCCATTTCCATTTTTAAATTAATACTGACTATGTAAGTGATTGGTTTTCACAAGTAATTTTCTAAATTTTAACAACTGCTATTCATATAAATAAAAACCAAACATAAATGAGCTCTATGCAAAGGTAGAGAGCAGATGTTACAAGTAGTAGTTTTCCTTTCTTATAAAAATCAAGATAAAATCCTAGTTATAAGCAAAGATAATCCGTACAGAAATTCTATAGTATCTGTGAAATGGTTTTAAAATTTGCTTACATCCATAATCCCAAGTTTTCCAACAATTCTAGAACAACAAAATAACAGCATACTGCACAGTACTCAAAATGTTGAGATAATACTGTCAAACATCCATTTCCAGAACCTGTTCACATCACCTCTTCAAATGTTCATTAAAATATCTTCTGAAATGCTCAGGCATAAGAAATTAAATTCTGTGATGGTTTTCATTTTGAAATTGTAGCTCCTGCTGTAATCAAAGGAGTTTATGAAGATAGACTAAAAGAAATAAAACTAGAGAGTTTCACATATTCTTCATGGGGTTTTTTTTATAGTGTCATCTTTCAGGTAGTGTGGATATTATCTTTCTCTAATAATTACAATAGAGTATGAGATAGCTATACTTCCCAAAGTAGTACTTTTACAAATAATGTATTACAATTATTAGTTATTTTAATAAATTTGTTATGACTTATCAGAACATCAAACTATCCTTGTTGGAACATATGGTTTATTTTGTTTAATTTTACACTGACTTGATAAAACTAAGAATATTTTAGGAATGTTCCTACTGTCAGTTGTAACACACCTCTATTCACAAGCCATTGGTAATTGTTTCTGATTGCTGTTGGCTTTCATCATGGGTATTTCATAGAAAAATTACTGAAAAGTTTTCCCCATCGGATTAATGTATGCAAAAACATGGCAATACTACTTAGCTTCAGCTTACGGAGTTAAAAAATGGACAGCCACACCCTGTGAAAGTATCCTCAGAATAAAGCTGGTGGAAGTCTTTTGCCCCAATCCATTTTTCTTCTGAGCAGAGAGTCACCAGAGCATCCAGTCTCAATCATGAGCAAGCTAGGAGAGATGTGTGTTTCTGTCCTTCAGCTATTTGCATCAGGTATTTTTGATTACAGAATGATACAAGGTTCATTGAAGAAAACATTTTTCATCGACAAATGCATGCTAATCAATGAAGAGAGATGAACAGGTTTTACTCCTCAATGAAGCAAAAAGAAGTTGCTTGCACAACATAAATATCTCCAAGGATGTGATACTTCAGTTAGGATACTTCAATTACATACTTCAGTTAAGATAAATGGCAAGACAACCACCTGAAAAGCAACTTTAAAGATTTAATCTTGTCTTTCTTACATAGATCTTAAATAAGTTTTGCAGCTCCCAACATACACTTCGTGTTAGTTACAAACTCAGTATGCACAGATGCTTCACAAACCATGTGGTAGCATAGTACTGCAAGGTCAGGAGAGGAAGTGCCTCCCAGCAGCAGTAAGGAGCAAGAAGGCTCTCTGCCGGGCAACAAGACATTGGAGGCCACGTGTGTATCTTGAGCATATCACATACATACGTATAGGTGCCGGAACCCAGTAATACCCACACACTAACTCATGTACTTCTGAGCTTCAACATTCTTACTGGGATTACCAGCAAGTTGCCCCCTTGACACTATGTTCATCCTCATCTATACTTAATTCTTCACAGTGTTTGGAGAATAATTTGCATCTGCTATTTAAAAGTGAAAGTACACATATGGGAAAACATAACTTCCCCATCAATTCTGTGGGCCGTGTGATGTGCCTGCTGGGCAGCTTGACAGAAATCCGAAGATGCTTCTGACGCTTAGACACATCTTTTGTGAAAATCATGCTTAAAGAAAGTATTGCAGGGCTAGCGATACAGACATTTTCTCCAAGTGCTCAGTTTGAGATAGATATCACATCACAACTTCTCTTCTGCAGATAGCCCACTCAGTTGCTTTGTTCATTCAAGGAGTATTAGCTGGCTTAGTATATCACCTTTCTTACCTGAACTCACTTCGAAGCCCTGTGTGCCAGCAGATCTAGCAGGTGCATCCCATGAAATATGCTTAGTGTTTACCTGGAGCACTAAATTGTGCTTCAGCCTTAATAATGTCTTAATATGAGCCGAAGTAGGCATGCTCGACCTGTAACTGCATAGAAACAAGGGCCTCGCTATCAGGTCAGTAAACTAAACAACCTGAACCTCGGATCTGACAGATTCACGGCCCCGTACAAGTCAGCTTTTGCAGAGCTCCATTCTTCATGAGAGTCTGAGTCAGTAAGATGGAAAAGGTCTCTTCTTGCTATCAGTGAACAGCTGAAGACACTCCAGAAGCTCATGCCCACATCTACACCGAAGACGATCAAGATGCTCTGCCAGCGTGACTGCTGAGCCTCAAATCACAGCATCCTCCTAGCAGGTTAGGGATGACAAAGCGTGAGTTCAGACTGACACAAGATTGTCAACAGCCTAATGGCCTAGAAAGACTTAGCAGGATTTAAAGGAGAGAAAAACAACGGAGAGAATTTTCCTCTTCCTTTGCTAAAATCAAGAAACTAGATCGTAAAAAGAAGCTAACCTCTGCAGACCTTTAAGAATCCCAAAACGTTCTTGCCAGCAGACAGAGTAAAATCAGCAACAGAAGACAGAGCACAGGGAAAAAAGATAGTCCTAGTTTAGAGAGGTGATTGCTTCCTTTTTGAGCTATTTCTGTATGTTTGCTGGCTTTTCTTTTCCCCAGAGTCAAAGTCGGGTAGGAAAAGAGCGATATTAAGTGCATTCCTCTCTTATTCCTCAATCTTAAAAAAAAACCTTGAGGGAATTTTCTTCTCTTCATTTAAGGATCCATCACAGTAAATGAGCAGCAGTTTCCCTCCATGTGCCACAAAGCAGCTCCTATGTGGGGAGGGTGCTAGTGAGGAGGGGAGCCCACCATAGTGTTCTGCACAACTCACAACTCACAATCCCTCATCAACCTCCTAGGGAATGACAATTCCTGTACAGCCAGCCAGTGTCCTCTAACCATCCCTCGCACAAAAGATGATACAATGTCACTGCTGTACAAGGTCAGCATGCACATGAAACAGTACCAAAAAGAGCTGGCAAGCCCTCGCTGCTGCTTTTGACAATCAGCTTCAATGGACCATAGGACATTAGTCCCTCAGCTACTGAGAGATTCATTATAGAATGAAGCTAGTGGATATTTCTCCCTCTCATGGAATGAAAATTGTGGGAAACATAATATCCCCTGGACATTCAAAATAGAAATGTAGTTTCCAGATGTCAGAATCGCTACAGCATGTGATGGGTGCTAGAGCTTGGTAAGCGAACAAATATCTTTCTGTCTTCAGGTTTCTAAGTCATATCCAGTCTGGAATGAGAGCAGCTGTAAATTATTACCATGTATGATTGTGCTATGGGCCATCCCTTATGAACAGTTAGTCTCAAAGCATTTCTGTTTGTCAACATTACCCAGGAAAATAGTCACTGGTGACTTTCTCAAGCTGAAAATGGAGAAGAACTCATAGGCTTTAGATTCACATATATTTTTACCACACAAAAGATACAATTAGATCCATCATTCCAAACAACAAGCCTAATTCTCTCTTCGGAGATAAATCCACTAGTGCAGAGATTTCATTCGCTGTCAGTTTTGTGCAGCAACTGCCACCCTCTCCCTGTTACGTGGAAAATGAATACAGCTAATCTATTACAGAGCTGACATATCCCCCTCCCTGTGTGATGAAGCCCAAACAGTCCTTCATGTTCTATTCAGTGGTCTTTTGGAATTTCCTTATCCTTTCCAGTACTAGATCCGAAGCACAAACTGCAGAGTGACAAAGTGTCACTGACTACCTGTCCAAATCATCACTACCCACCACACATTGTTGATATGACAAATAACATAACACAGAATACTCTGCCAGGTAGAGAAAGCCTTTGGAAACACACAGCACATCCACAGAGTGATGTGTAATGCCCATTAAAAGACACGTTCTCCTAGAATATGACAGGAAGTTTGTAAAAGTTCACAGAATGAGTAGCACTGCCAATTTCTATGGTGACTTCCGTATGGAACAGTCAGCAGCCTGTCATGACCGTATGTGTCCTTTGGTTCAAGTTCTCTGTACACAGCTGCACCCTTACTTCCAGACAGGTCATTATTTTGAAACCACAGACTCTCACAGCTTAAAGACTCTTTGCTTCTTTGAACAATATTTTTCATTTTTCTGTGCTATCATCCAAAGCAGTCTTTACACGCACAAAAGCTTGATCTCTAGGGTCAACCTGAATGAGGTATTCCAAATAGTAAACTCCCTTACAACATTAAATACTTTGTTTTTAGTTTTAAAAATAACTGCCAAGTTCATCTTTCTAAGCTCTGCATTCAGCGTTGAGAAGCATACTGAAAGAGGATCAACACCCTCTTTCTGCTACTCATACAAGTCTCACCACAAATACCTAAGGGGACAGAATTTCTATAATGTGACATACTGGTGCTACTGTGGAGTGGGTTGACATCAAAAAGTTGACTCACAAACATCATTTATCGAGAGGATAAAAATTCAGACATTTACAAAGTTCAATGTTTTTTCTACTTAGTACCACAAAAGTGCCAGTATGTTCTGGATTAGATCAGTGTTGAGATATCGAGGAAGCATCTTCAGTGAAATGTACTTTTATAGTCAACGGAAGACAAAAATTGGTCTCCCAGAATTTAACCTAAAACGGCAACATTCTTGCTAGATTAGAGATCTGTATCAACTAGACCCTTTTCTATATCCAGACAACCCAGGACATTTGTACTCAATCTTCAGAATTGACGAGGATGCTGGCCAGAAAGGCCTCTGATGCACACCTCTCACATTCTTGTTTTACTAGACTAAGAAGAGTATTACCTGATTTTATGTGCTGCAATGCTCTATTTAAGTTAACAGACAGTAGAATCTCATCAAATTACTGTTCTGTTTTTAAGACCTGTTAAAACTATTCAGTTCCTTTTAAAAACTCATCACGGTAAGTCTTCTTACAAACTTACCAATTATTTTAATGGTTTCTGTACAGTTATGTCAGCTTATTAAGTCAATTGTTAATCAGTAGTCCATTATCCAATCTACATATTTGCAACACAGCCTAATAAAGCAAGTGTAGAGTCTAATGCCATTTTACCCTTTAACATTTATTGGCATGTTTGTATTGATTTTGTTAAAAATTCTCAATTAAAGCAACATATTGTCACATTCTCAGTACAGTTAAAAACTTGTATGAAAGGCCTTGATGAAGATTAAGACCAACTCTAAAGAGACATCGGAGATGAGCTCTCAAACAGATAAATCAAGACATGTTTTACTTGCTGCTGTGGGATATGAAGTATTGGAAGTACTTTATAAATGCTTTGCAGCTGGATGTGCCATTTCCTAGGGAGACTGAAATCACATTTTTGTGACTCTCTCTAAGTTTTACATCTTTGCTGATTGGTAGAAGTATAAGCTGTGCTCTTTCCTCAGTGTAAACAGTGTACAGAAAAAGGCTATAGAAGTATCTGAGGGTGGCTCTTTAGTACATCAGATGTGCTGTCAAGCCTAGACCATGAAGATGATTACCCGTAAGATTTGCATAACGATTGCCCTTAAAAGTTTTCCTTTATCTATGGTACTACAGAGTGGATGCATCAGTTACTTCTTGCTCCAGGTATTCTGAGATGGCTGTTATTTCATTGGCTTCAGTGTGGCTGTGGCAGTGGGATTGTAATTTTTTATGATCTACCTTAATGATAGCAAACACGGCTAGCTTAGAGAGTGAAACAGAAAAGTTTTTCAACTTCAGTGCTTTTACATTTGACAATGAAAAAGGTGATCTGAAAACTTCTACAAAGCCACCATTTTACTCTGAGAGCAGACCTCATTTCCCAGTGTTTCCCAGTGTTTCACACTAGATCTGATTTTGAATTAGTTACAGAGATTTGTAGGTGACGGAAAGTTCTGGGAAAATCAGGACCAGCACTTTTAGCAATGATAAGATGAACTTAGGAGAAGATGAAATTATTTTGCAGCAAGGTAAGAAAACCAGTGAGGAAAATAAATTCCATGGATGAAAAAAATAAAGAAAAAAATGCTGCCTATTACAAAGGCACAAGTAAATTTAGTTTAAAAATCAACTGTTTCATGCTGCGTGGGAGTCTTCTCCAGATTTCAAAGAACTGCCTATTCCTATTTCTTCTGCTACGTACCTGTTCAATATATCAAATAACTATTGGTCTGATTTTTGCAACATGTATTCTCTCTAACCAGTGGCATCAGAGATGATGCTGAAAATATTTTGAGAGATCATTTGATCAAGAATCTACTTCCTTAAGTATCTGATCCCAATTCATCGCAGCTGTGCAAAGTTACTCAAAACACCCTACAGTTGCAGCAGATGCTTTTTTTACATTTACACCCCTAGTCCTGTGGGGTTTCCTCTGGCCCCAGAAACTTGCTGTTCCCAGCCATTGTTTCCTCCACCCCCACCCCAATTTTATAATCTAATCTGGAGGAGGCTCTGGCCTTTGTAGTGCAATGCAGCTGCCACGTCAACCTCCACTTTTTACCTACTTTCTGAAATCGCCACAGGAACTGCAAAGTACTAGGCAGTGGAGAGGCAGAATCTTGCTTTCCCAAGAGCAAATGGAAGTAATTTTGCTTCACTGTGTAGTTGATTTTCCTCTGCTTATTTCCAGCCCATTTTGAGCACCTACAGGCTACTAAAGTAGGATCTTTCTTTCCACTCCTGAAGCCCCTTAAGTAACACAACTGCCAGCAAAATATTTTACCTCTGTTGACTTG
Source organism: Buceros rhinoceros silvestris (assembly GCF_000710305.1). Classification (NCBI taxonomy): domain Eukaryota; kingdom Metazoa; phylum Chordata; class Aves; order Bucerotiformes; family Bucerotidae; genus Buceros; species Buceros rhinoceros. The sequence goes on along the minus strand of NW_010398136.1, from coordinate 13,393 downwards.
TTTATAGTGTACTTGAGAGCCTTAAAGCATAAAGATGCTGTTTCAACTGTCTTTAAGAACAGTCTTGGTAAAATGAGCTGAATTACACTGTAAAATAATGTTATATTAAGGGTGCCACATGCAATGAAATACCTTGGGGGACCAGCTCTCCTAATGAGTAATAGATTCCTATTTCAAAGCAAAATATTGGTATTCAAAGAGCTACATTAAGAAGACGCCACACACATTAGAGATCTGCTCTTTTTTCTGGCTATATTTCAGAGTGAAAAAGCAACAGTGTGTTTATAACAGTTGACATTTCAAAGCTTGAGCACTGGAAAGCAGAGCCTTGTTTGTGGATCTCTTGCTGGATGTCTTAATAAGAATACTCGAAGCCTTTCATTTTATACGCACCACATGGATTCAAGCACACCGATAAGGCAGAGTGCATTGAAAGCTGAGAAGGCAATAAAAATTGAAATCTGCTAACCTTATATTTCAGTAGAAAATTAAATGTCACCCGTAAAGAAGCTGTTAGTTTTCAAGGACTGAAATAAAGACAGACATGAAAATATTGAAACTTTGTGCTGGTCTGAACTTACCTAAAGAGGTACAGCATTTAACTAAAATCTGCAAAGTTTAAGCAAACATAAGAATGAGTAAAAGCAGGAAGGTCCATGAAACAGCACTCTACAGACATTCATCTACGTGATATGGTTTGCAATTTGTGACCTTCATTATCATCATTATTGATAAGAATCCTTTGACATATTTTTCTTCTTAAGTATTATTTTTAGACATTCAGACTAGCCTGGTGTCAGATGTATTCTAACACCAAAATACTAATATGAATTAATTATCCAGATATGACTTTACTGAATACTCTTTGTAAGAAAAAAATAGATGCAAACCCAGTCAAAGTGACCACAAACTACTTGAAAAGCAAGGCTGAAAAAATGTAAATATAGTTAGTAGAGAGAAAGCAAATGTATAAAAATAGATTCTAAAGTTCTCACATTTAAACTAATCTTGATATTAATTCACCTTGTTTACCTTCTTATCTTAAAGGTCAGTTGTTTTTTTTTTCCAGTGGTAGAATGCATTCATTAGGTAAAATATGTCAAACCTGAATATATTAATTTTTTTTTTTTTACTACAGGTTATGAGAGCTTTCAATTACTTTATTGTCTGCAATGGTTTGAACATGCTTTTTATTGCAAAATAATTATGATCAACTTGTTTGCCTTACAACTGTAGGGAA
>NW_010398136.1:1680-12086 GCF_000710305.1 Buceros rhinoceros silvestris | reverse complement strand
TAGGGAAATGCAGTAAAGAATTTATGCTCCAGCATCAGCAGATACTTGAAATTTCAAGGCATATATACAGTGCATCATTCAACCAACTTTTTGAATAGTAGGCAATTTTAATTTGTGTGTTGTAATAAGTAGTATGTCATTTATGACTGCTTAGACTGGAAATGTGTTCCTTTGTGAACTTAAAAATGCTAACTGCCATTTAAAATGTCTAGGTTTGTGAGTTACAGTGGTACATACACTTAACACTAGTAAACATCACATTTATTTATATTAGAGTCCCATACAGGCACCAAGAAACAAGTTTGGAGGTCTTAGACTGGTTCACTGCTAGGTAATCACTCATAATTCAGAATACTGCGAAATAACAGAGTACTACCTGGGCACAAGACACACTAACAGTTCTCTCATGGAAAGCTTATACTTTCTGTACATACAGCTGTCCCACTCTGGTGCTATGAGTATGGGATATTTCTAACTTTAGTGAAATTCAAAGACTAAGTTTGTTTTCATGGAGGTCTATTCACATACCAGAGCTTCATTAGAGCTCTGTGTACCTAAGTGAAACATCCTATCTGCATGAATCTGAGAACAAAGCATGCACTTCCATGACAAAGGTGAATCCAGCATCAGAAACGTTAGGAAACATACTCCACTTCAAACACGTTCGCTAAATCTTATTTAAATATAGCAGGAGAAGCAAAACTGTTCTTTCTAAAGCTGTAGACAATATGGGTTCTTTGGAAAACTTGTTATACCTATTTGACCTTTTTGGTGCTAGGATAACAGTACTGACCAACTACAGGCAAAACGTTTGCTCCTAAAGAAGTCTGATAACACAATGTACCACAACTCTGTTAAGCCTGTAATTAAAACGCTAAAATCACCACCACAGCTGTCAGTTAAGTAGTCTCCCAGTGAAACAAATGCCAACAACATATTGCTAGATAGTTTATGTTTCAACAAAACAAAAAGGGCGGTTCTATGAATAGGCTCTCTGTTCGCATATTAGCAAGTACCAACAAATGCTAACATACATTTCATTCAAATGCACGTGAAAATTTCGTTGTATTATCATTCTTTTACACACAAGCAATACTAGTTAACTCAATTCAACTTTGGATGCAACATAGAGCTGATTTTCCAGTTGTGAAGAAAACTGGAATTCAGTGCATGCTACGTTTTGTCTAACCAGCCTCTACTCACAAACACATTTTCTCATTTTAGAAATTTTCTTCTGAACAGAGCTAATCCAAAGAGTAAAGTTATAAAAACATGTAATGTGCAAAAATATTACTCCAATTACAGCAGTAAAACACATACGAGTCTGAAAACACTGAGAAATAAAACATCGTATTTCTGAGAGCCAAACACAGAGGTATGTTAAGTGAATAATAAAAACACACTTGTGTGTACTAATTGGATAATGACATATATTGCTTTGACTGTCAGTTACCACTGTGCCTTTAAAAGTTCCCTTTGTTAAGCATGTAATTTCACTGTTAAAAATGAATAAAAACCTCTGCAAACTGCCTCAAGGCACCTTTGCATATGGTACTGATCTAACTTCAGTGTTACTTAGAAAATAATCCCCATTGTAAGTCTTTCCACTTTACATGCTCATTTATTTTATATCTGCATAGGGTATGTTCTGGTTTGTTTTTTTAAAAACTTTTCTGAAGCCTTGGGAAAGTTCTTAAGGAGAACAGTACACCTAGTATTAATCCATTCCTTCTTTTGGTTAAAAAGAATGGAGTTTGCAGAGTCTGGATTGCAGACCCTTTCACTGTCAGAAAGCCCTGTGCAAAGCTGCTTCCAACATGCCACCAAGACACCGTCTGTCCTCCAGCCCTCCCTGCAACTGAAAGCTACAAGTAACAGCACAGTTTTGACCCGCTATCATGTCTCACGCTGCATCTCCCCAGGCACTCTGATGAGTGGTTTCACTATTACTTCTGTCACCCAGGCAGGGACACTAGTCAAAATTAAACTAAACCCTGAAGCAATTTCTCACCTCTGTGCTGGTGAGACTGAACTAGTCTGAATCTTTCAAGTAAACAGACCCCAAATCAGCGTTTTTGCATGGCTGTATCTGCAATGCATTTTTTTAAATCACCGCTCAAAGCTCAAAGCTATCAACAATTTAAAAGCATACGCTGATGAAGAGGAGGGGGAGGGAGTTAATTTCAGGTACTCAGACTGAAGTTTATCCTCCACTCCCTGCAAGCTGAGGCAAAGAAAAAGAGTCACTGCAGACAGGACATGCTCCCAGAGTCTTCTGCCAACCTCTTGCCTTTGCTCACACAACCTATCTGGGGAGCATCCTCCACTGGTACTGAGACCTTTCGCGCCTAGTCACAAAACACAGACGTGACAACAAGGTACGCCCCAAAACGCCAACAAGCACCAGCGCCGGACCGAACCTCCGAAAGATCTCCCAGTTAGTTACAAAAAAAACAACTGAACCCCAAGATGACATTTCCACAAGCACCTCGCAATGCACTTGGAAATCCTCACTCTGTGCCCCTCACGTCCTCCTCCAGCCCCTGCTCAGTGACTGAGCCCAAACCACCCTCCCAGGGGCTGGGAGCCTGTTTCCCCACCGGCGCTTGGAAAATCCCCAGCCAAGTTCGCCCACCACACTCCGCAGCCCCGCTGCACGCCTTTAACCTTACCCTGAAGAGAGGGCAGGCAGCCTACCTCCCCGTGCTCGGCAGTCCGGTTGCGTGCAGGGCGCAGAGTGATGGAGAGCAGGGAACTCTTCAGTGATAATCAGCGCTGAGAGGCTGCTCCTGTGAATAGTGTACATCCTGTAGCAGCAGGCTCTGTTTCTAGCAGCTGGCAGCAGCCTTCGCAGGAGCAGTGATGAGCACAGCTTGAGATCTTCCACAATTAACCAAATATTGTATAGAGGCAACAAATCAACAACTAAAACCCGGCTCGCAAATAAAAGCAAAGTACAATTTCAGATGGGAGCTGAAAGCTTAAGTCACCGAATGCTACATTTCGTCTTCAAGATTATTCCAGCAAGCTCCTTCTGCTATTTTTACTGTACCATAATGCACTAGGTCTGGCTTTTACCCTATTGAAAGAACATGAATATATTATTATCCACACAAAAGAGCAGGTTATTGTTTATGAATTACCAGCCTTCCCAGCAACAAAGGCTATTTTCATAAGAAAACTCAATTTCATTTTAGCTCCAATTTGATTACCAGCTGAAGAAAAGCAGCCCTGTGCCTAAACCTCAAAGGATTTTTATTCATACCATTGAATGGGCTTTATTGCTTCCTTTTCAAAACTGATGTAGAAAGCTTTTAGAGTAAAACATTGACAAAAAATTATTGCGCTGCTATTTTGTGCAATAACAGAGCTGAAGAGGGGCAATGATTTCTCAGTCATCCTTCACTGTACTTCAGAACAGTAAAGGCTGGAATTAATGACAGACCATAGAGAGGAGCTAAGCCAAGGTCTCACAATGCATGTCAAATCTAAATGATCACTATACATTGAAAAGACCCAAAAAAGCCTGCAGCTGATTGATTCATGGCTTTCACAAGAAAGACAGGCTTGAAGAGTTTATTGCACCACAATTTACTCTGAATTATCATAAAAATGAATGTAGAGGCTGAATGTCACCCCAGCACACTCCAAAAACACACATCCAGGGACAAAGTTCACCCAGGAATTATAGCAGGGCTGTTCATGCTACCATAGTTAAGGGTCTGTCACTTTTCTCCTATTATAGGGGGTTTTAGCTCAGCTGTAAAGCTGTGCTCCAGAATAAAACTTGGCACAAAGGTCTCATTTTGAGAGAATATAAATTTTTTTAAACAAATGTAAAAAAAAAAACAAACAAGAAAACCAAAACCAAATCCTTCCTGGCTGTTTTTAAGTTAAACATTTCTAAAGGCTGCTTGCTAATTTCTGAGGCTTTTTAACAATTGTATAACTCAATAACTCAAGATTGGGTTTAGGATTTGATTTCTTTTTTCCTTAAAAAAAAAAAAGAAAGCTGTCAGGGCTTATTAAAAGGGCACAAATTGGTTTTGTTAACATCAGCCAAAAAGATTTTTAAATTATTGATTTGTTAAAAAAGGCTTATAGAACATGTATGATAGAAGACTGGAATTGAACTGTTAGTACATGGACTTTGCCAAAGACACCTGGATGCTGCATTATGAAGGCAGCCTCTGTACCATTGTGATTTGAATTGGCTCAGTCACTAAATTAAGAAGTCTCCCAAAAAATTCACATACAGCAGATCAGAATGACTCAAATGCAGCATATTTAAGACTACTGATTCTGAGACAATTTTTCTTTCTTTATACAGTTACAGAAAAAAAGCAATAAATTCATTTTGATGGTTTGACATCAACTTTTGAAAAGCAAAAGAGGAAAATAAACCGTAGTTGCTCCCATAAGTCCCCTTCGGGGCTCTTTGATTAACACAGTAACTTTGAAACCCACATTGGTTTTAGAAGTAAACCAACAGCTAGTGCTATCTTTTAATTCATCGTGCATTTTTTAGCATTACTGGCCTGAGCAGGGATCCGCATTTAAGGCATTCCTTTCAATCTCATACAGATTTCAGGGAAAAAAAGGGTTGTCTTTGGGTGTTGGTCATTCATAACGATAGTGGAGCCCAAACCTGGAAACTGCAGAATAATCTGTTCTTTCGTGGTTCTCCTGCAGAATGGGCACAGCTTACCATGAAGAGCTGAAAGAGTTCAGCTGTGACTAAAGGCAGATGCCACTCCTGAGGCTTGTATCTAGGTCCATTAAAGGTTAGAGAGGTTTGGTCCTCGATGCTCACTTCAGCGAGTCACAGTTTCTGTACCGGGATGATCAAACTACAAAAGTCCTTTGTGAAAAAAAGAAGAGAAAAAGAACCTGTTCTCGTACGTTTTGGTATGGAGTACTTTCACTGAAAAATACCTAGAGAGTTTATAAAAGTAAAAGAAGCCAGAAAACCCCTGCTTCAGTACCAGCGAGAAAAAAGCATGTACATCAAAAGAACTAATTTTGAGTAAAATATTGCAACTTGGTTTTGTCACAGTTATTTCTCAGAGTCAGGTATCTCCCTACAAAATTCAGCGTACACACAGACCACTGTCAACTCACAGAAGCCGATTACAATGAGATATTATAAAATTCCAATATACAGCTATACTTGCTACACAGTCCCACACTACTCACACCTTCAAGCATTTTCATTATTGCATTTGATTTTTCACTGTGTTTGAGACTTCTTTGAAGAGCTGGTGGCAATGGTCATGCAGTCCCTTGAGACACAAATGTTGACGAACTGATGCAGGGAACACAGAAAAGTTTTGTGTCTGGACCAAGAAAAAGAAAAAAAAGAAAAGAACAAAAGAAAGGCATAGACCATGAACAATTAAATAGATTTCAAATTCAAAAAGTTCTAATTCCATAGTGTTTTAATACCCATAACGTATTGTGAATGGTGCACACTTGCATAGGTATGCCTGTGTGGAGAGAGGGAGGCTACGGCCACTTAGATTCTGAAAAACAGTAGTATTTAGTGAAGTATACTGTAAGGAGTGAAAAATATTTGTCCAGATACAGCAATTGCAGTTCCTATTCACAGGGCACGTTGGCACATCAAGGCATTAAAAGCACCTGTACAATACCACTATCCATGGACAGAGTTTTTAACCACAAATTCTTATATTCTTGGTATCATTTCTGCGTGAAAAGCTACTGAAGATCAGAAAAGTACAGAGCATCAAAAGAGATCGCATACCATTGCATAATGTATTTAAATGTGTGTGTGTGCATGCACATGCAGACTATGAAAGTGGTCTCCATATATATCCACACACAAAATCTAGCCTTTTTGCAGTACTCTCATCAGTTTTGTGTATCTATCATACCCAGTCATTCACACGTGCACATTTTTATTTACAGCAGATGCTTTCTGAAAATATCTTTTGTCTCTACTCCCACATTTTTTAAACTTAGAGGATCTGACAGACTAAGGAAGTCTTACAAATAGACACTATTTTAATACATTGCCACATCCTGAAAGGCTGAGCTGATAGGAAGGTTCAGACCCTCCTGCTAATTAATGGCTGCACCCCACCCCTTCTCCACTCGTTAACACTTACTGTCTTCATTCTGGCCAGGCAGCATTCAGGGCTGGTGTGAAACGCCCCCTCACACAAGACACTGTGCTAACCAGCAGCAAACAGCCTGCTGCTGCTGCCTGTTGTAAAGCCCGTACAGTGTAACTCCGGTGGTGTTTGATGAGGCGCTAAACCAGTGGACAGCTTACTCGTGTAGAACACAGACTAGAGGTGGAAATGCATGACGGATTTCAATCCTGCAACGTACACAAGAGCCTGACTCGGAGTAGGGACATAGATGTCTTTGATTGCAACAGCCATGGATGTGCCAGGCTGTGTCAGGACAACAGTGAGCAGGGCAAGGGCCCCAGGATTTGTCCACACTGTTTCATCAGAGCATTGCACAGGGAAAGTAAGGGAAGCTGCCAATCCACCAGTTAAGTACAAGAGATGTTTAAAGCAAAAGATCTTGCCTCTACCAGGTTGTCTTCATTAATCTTTCCACAAGACTGAACAGAGTCATCCCATCCTTTGAAAAAATATGACTGGGATTCCCTTAAGCATACAGAATAGCAATACCAACGGAGGGTTTCTAGCAGACGTTATCCTGCCACAGGTCTCTTCCTCCTCCCATTTCATCTTTCCACAAGTCTTTGCTATAGTCCCTTCACCAGGTCTAACTTCAGCAGCAGCTTTAAACTCCCTCCCATCACATCCTCCTCCCCAAGTAAAGACTGTGCTTTCATGCCTCCTGCAAGTCCCGACCCTCCTTTTTCAGTCACCTCTTCTCACTTACTGACTGCTGTGACAGGGGCTTGCTCTAACAGAGGAGAGAGGGGGAATAAGCATCTCTGGGTGCAAACCTGGGATGTAAAAGCTGCCCTCACCTCACAAAAGAAAACGCAAAAATGCCTGAGCAGTCAGAACTTGACTAGTGCATTCACTACTACAATGCTGGAAAAGTGTCCTTTTGCAAAAGGAGGTGACACAGTCCCTTTTATACTGTTTGAACCAGACAGTAGTAGGCGAGTGCTGTTGATTTCAAGACAGCCTCACTCTTTTATCGTTGCCTTACAAGTGTAGGCCAAAGCACTGTCAGTCATCCTTCTGCTCCCGCAGATCGCAGGTCAGCCTTGCACTTCAGCACTCGGGAGGTAAGAAAAGCCTTAGAGAAGTTACACACAAGAGACCACAGAGGCCTCCTACAGATAAAAGGGGGAGGGGTAGGCTCTGCAGAACTTCAGACTACAAATAGATTTATTCTTTTTATATTACCTCTACTTGACTTTTTATTATTCTCACTTTTTTTTTTCTGCTCCCTAGGAAAGGCCTTAGAATTACTTGCAATCTAAAATAAATATCCTCTCAATTTTTTTATTCCTCCCACAGCTGAGCCTTCCAGCACCGTTTCAGCCAGCACAGCTGCTCCCTTGCTCATCGGTTCGGGAATCTCAGGCAGAAACCATTCCTCCACCCAGTCTAAGTCCATGAAGAAGTGAGAAGAAGCAGTAAGAAGACAGTATAGACTGGTTAAACTATAGTAGCATGAGGGGAGTAAATAATTTTTCATCAGCATCTTTTTTTTCTCTCTCCTGAGAAGAGAGGTTTTTTGATGAGAACTTTGAAAACAGAGGTAATAAGTACCTTGTTATTGCTGTTTGCTTTACTGCAGGAGGTGGGAAAACTGCTGACGGACTTGGAGCTTGTTATGTGAAACAGTCACTGCTCTCTGGCCTGTGGAGTAAACAGCCCAAACCAGATACAGATGGAAGTGGGAGCAGGAGGAGACAAGGTTATATTGTCAGTCAGTGTTATTGGCCATGGTCGCCTTGGACGTCAGGTCATTAATCATACTCATCATTCTGTAAGTATTCACAAAGACTCTCATTCCTCTCTTACTGGTGGAAAATAACCAGCTTTTCAACTAGAGAGGGACAGGGAAACATAAGTAAACCATCCTGCATAGAGATGGTCAGATCATGCAAACCTAAAATCCAAGTTAAGTCTTTGTAAGGATACAGGCAATTGTCTGCTCCTTGGCAGAAATCCTTTCTCCCTCACCAGAAAAAGTTTACTTTTCTGAAGTCAATACTAGAATATTAGAAATGCTATTTAAAATCAGAAAGCAAAACTCTCTGTAAGACATAGCTGGCAGAAAACCCACACAAACTAATGTAAAAAGAATTTAAAGAAAGACTAGCTGTTGGTAGGAGGAATATTTAAAGATAGCAAGAAAACCGAGTTCAGTTCAAAGGACGGTTGTGATAAATGACTGCCTGAAGTAGATTTAAATGGAAGAAGATGACTTAGAGACACCAAAAGGGATGACACACTTAAGCTAGAGCCACAAATAGTAGCTAGGTAGTTAAGAATAGTTCCAAACAATAGCAGCTATTTGGGGCCAGTCCTGCATTTCTGGCAGAAAAGGATACCCAAAGAAAATAATCCTCAATAACTAGTCTTATTTATGACACAAAGGCAGTTGTGTCTTGCTTATCTGGTTCTTTTCCTCTCTATGTATTAAGATACTGAAAATAGGTATGTTTGAAAAAAATGTACTCAGTATGGCACTAGCTCACTCTTTAATTTCACTTTGCATTATCTCAGAAAGAACAGAACCAGGAATACCTTTTCTACCGATATTTCAAAATAAGTTCTTTTAATTCAGGTTTAGTTCTCTAAACGTCACGGATATTGTTTGTGACAGGATGTGGTGATACCTGGTGCAGTGCCACTGGAAGGAATTAGCTTTGCGTGCGGTGGATGGGTCTTTTTGGAAAATGAACAAGGAGAATTAAAAAGAAATGGAAGAGGACACTGATAGCAAAGGTTGAGGAAAACACAAAGGATCTATTGGACAGCACTTCTATTCTTCTCTGTATGGTGCATTAAGTGCATTATAGTAAAAATGAAGGAAATTTCTTTCCTTCTCTTCAAAGTCCAACGTTATTGAACTTGAAACCTTTAACTGTGAGCAAAGCTGTGGTTTTTCTTTAATACAATTCTGCTATTGATTTCTTCGTGCATTTCATCAGAATGATTCTGACAGTTTAAAAATAACCACATTACCTTGATGAAAGATACAATTTTTCTCATGGAGAAAGGCACTTGAGTAGGTATGTGTGACGTACCAGGCATGTGAATCTTAAATGATGATCCGAAGTACAAAAAAAATAAAGAAAAAAGAAACAGAAAAGAAAAAGAAAAAATGAAAAGCAAAAGAGATTTCAAAGAAAGGTGATCCAGTTCTTCTTGGTGAGACTCTGCAGATGAAGGTCCCACACTGTATCAGAAAGGCCTCATCTTCTGCAAGCGCAATCACCTCTTCCTCCTTTCTACCCCCTTCCACTATCCCAAATGTCTTTCTGGTCTACAGACCTCTTTTCTATTGCTTTTCTTTCTCTCCCCTCACCTGGCATCTGTTCACTGCAACACCAAGTGAGCTTCCTTTTTATGCAGCTTCTGTACTTTTCTCTTTCCTAATGGAGAATGGTGTATTTTAACTTGTCCTAATATCCTAGCGCAGAAAAGATCAGCTGCTGTTTTACCACCTGTCCAGTTGGAGTTAGAACAGAACTGATCCTGTTCAGTGATTTTACTTTCCAGCTCAGTCTCTTCTAAGTGGCGGCACTTTCTGAAGTTAACGGTGTATTTTCACAGACAGTCTCTGCTCCTAGAAGTGATAACGCTTGATGTTTACAGTCACTGCCAGGGGTTGGAGTGCAGAAAGGTTCTGGATTATACTTGCTCCTGTGCAGACCAAGGTCACTGCTAAATCCTGTGTGCCACAGTGGGGGAGCAGTAAGTGAGAGGCTGCACCTGTGGGGAGGAGCAGACAGGACAGGACAGGTGACCCTACACTGACCAACAAGGTGTTCCATCCCGTAGACGTCATATTGGGTATAAAGCTGAGGGATCACAAGGGTCAAGCTCTCTTCAATGGCTGGTGTCTGAGGAGGACTTTGTTCTGCTTACAATCCAAATCTGTTCATTCTCGAATCCAGTTCCAGAATCCAGCTCCTGAATCCAGTTCCCGTCTGCTGCTGAGTCCAGTGTAGGCTTTCCTGGTGTCTGTCCTGCAGCATCAGAGGTGACAGTGACATGATTGCCGTCAGGGGGGTAGGGTTCAGTGTTGGTTTTGTATTTTTATGTATTTCCTTTTATTATTATTATATTTATTAAAGCAGTTTTAGTTTTCTTTTTCGAATCCCTAAGTTTCTCACCCTTATCCCCTTTCTCTTCCCCTTTGGGAAGGGAGAGGGGTTAATAAAGAGCATCTGTCATTCACCTACTGGCCAGCCCAGCCCTAACCACCGGGCC
>NW_010398136.1:0-1631 GCF_000710305.1 Buceros rhinoceros silvestris | reverse complement strand
GGGAAGGTAGAGAGGTTAATAGAGAGCATCTGTCATTCATCTAGAGGCCAGCCCAGCCCTAACCCATGACACCACCCCATAACCATTATGGAAAACAGTTTTCTCATTTCCCATCACAGTCTTCCTATTTGCACATGCACTCACTTTAGATTTTCTACACCTTTAGCCCATATTAACAAGACTCCTCTTTCTTGCGAGTGGGAATTACACAAAACCCACAGACTTGGAAGGCAAAAATAATCATCTAGTCCAACTTCGTGCATCATATGGGCACTATAAGACCTTCCCTGTTCATGTTTTCCAAGCTCAAAAGTCTTTCTTGATCTAGAATGTATGCCTGAATTCACCTTGAGTTGAAATTTGTGCAATGAAGGACGTTGCTGCCCTTGAAAAATTGTAACAATGGTTAATTATGTACACTGTTAGAGTTTCCTTCATCATGCCCTTACTTTCAGCCTGAATTTTTGTTTGAGCCTTTGTGAAGAGAGACACTCCATTCAAGCCTCCACAGCAAGAATGTGTCCTGATTTTGGTCTCATTCTGAGGACAAATTATTCTGAACCATCAGTGCTGCCATCACTGTTTTTTCCCATACTATGCACATCCCCAAGCACACTCGAATCAATCACTTGTCCTCCCAGTATGCTGCCAGCTGGCCAGATGTAGGCCTCAAGTAGTCTGGTAGAAGTGCGGTGTTGTATCAGCAAGACCCAGCTTTGAGAAGAAGTTTCACTTTTGCAAAGTTACCTCCATGAAGACGGCAGAGGAAAGGATTGCCCAGACAACCTTGGCCAGCCCGTTAATCCTCCTCTGTGGAGCAATATAAGAAATCCTACACGTACTCCAAGAACACCGAAATGACTGTAATTCTCCTAAGAACAACAAAGTTTAAATACCTCCCTAAGAATATTAGATCACGTTTCTGATCTCCATACCTATTCTCAGGAAAAGAGCAGTTGCTTGGTTAAACAGCACTCTACTGGGGGCCTGGAGCAAACATTTTCATTTTCGTTCTGACATGTTGACATCCTCCAGAATCGATGCTCTTTGTAATTATGTTTCTAGCAAAAACACCTTTGACCCGTCCCACTACCCATACAAAGCATGACCTGTAGTACCTAGTGTCTGTGCAGTGGTTGCATGAGGAGAAACTGGAACACAGCAGCTGCAGAACAGACAGGCTAGACAACTACATAGACCTCAAGTTGCAACTTCCGTTGTTGCAATGCAGAGAGTTAAAAAACCAAAGCCTTTCCATTTTTTTCTGCTGCACAGGAAAGTGTTATGTTTAACGTTATGTGATAAATGCTCCCACAAAGGAGAACAGGCAGCAATCCTGAGTTAAGGATTCTCAATGAACTGGACACCCTTGTCCGGGCCCCTCACAAGGTTGGCCCAGCAGGATCCAACCCCGGAGCACAGGCACGGAGCCCACTACAATGAGTCATCCAGAGCAGCTCTCTACATCACCTTTCCAACTAAGGGGAGCTGCTGCCTAGGGTTGGGACACATTCTCGAATGGAGGAGAAAAGCAGTTTGGGATTATCCAGGATATACTATGGCGTGCTTAGGGCAGGAACCGAAGGTGGAGAAGGGAGGTATCTAGATTTGAGGAAGGAACAATGTGGGAA
>NW_010398135.1:568-834 GCF_000710305.1 Buceros rhinoceros silvestris | reverse complement strand
TTCCAGATCAATGTTACGGATGGTCCCCATATGACTCCTGGGCCTAGTAGCGCACCTGTAACCCCCACTACTGTATCTTTGCAGGCCCTTAAACCCATGATCTTTGAGGTTGGCCCATATATAATCCGGAATACGGGTCAACAGCAATTGCTATTTAACCCAGAATGGTCCCTTAAATGGATTGAATTATTAATGCAGACCAATGTTTCCGAAATTCAGCCAGCCTGTTCCCCCTTCCTCCGAACCTCCTATGACGGATGGACTCT
>NW_010398135.1:0-292 GCF_000710305.1 Buceros rhinoceros silvestris | reverse complement strand
TGAATTACTGGGAGATATGTTTGGTGGGTATACAAATAAGGTTTCTCTGGCTCTTAGCTGCATCCAGGCACAGTTGTGGATGCAAACGGTCTCTGCCTCAATTATAAGGGAAGGTGAAGAAGGAATATTCCCGACCAAAATCCGGAAAATAGTTTGGGACAATGCCATGGATTTTGAGAAGGAATTACATTCCTGGTGGAATATGGTAAATTTTACATATGAACCTAACACGAACAGGGTCACTACATTTCTATTGACCACCCACAAAGCTGCAGTGTTTATGATACACCCA